>NW_024057756.1:0-89284 GCF_016432855.1 Salvelinus namaycush | reverse complement strand
CTGCCCCTCCCTCAACATATACACATGTTCCTGGTGACTGATGTTTACTTTCTCTTCTGCCCCTCCCTCAACATATACACATGTTCCTGGTGACTGATGTTTACTTTCTCTTCTGCCCCTCCCTCAACATATACACATGTTCCTGGTGACTGATGTTTACTTTCTCTTCTGCCCCTCCCTCAACATATACACATGTTCCTGGTGACTGTTTACTTTCTCTTCTGTCCCTCCCTCAACATATACACATGTTCCTGGTGACTGATGTTTACCCTCTCTTCTGCCCCTCCCTCAACATATACACATGTTCCTGGTGACTGTTTACTTTCTCTTCTGCCCCTCCCTCAACATATACACATGTTCCTGGTGACTGATTACTTTCTCTTCTGCCCCTCCCTCATCATATACACATGTTCCTGGTGACTGTTTACTTTCTCTTCTGCCCCTCCCTCAACATATACACATGTTCCTGGTGACTGTTTACTTTCTCTTCTGTCCCTCCCTCAACATATACACATGTTCCTGGTGACTGATGTTTACCCTCTCTTCTGCCCCTCCCTCAACATATACACATGTTCCTGGTGACTGTTTACTTTCTCTTCTGCCCCTCCCTCAACATATACACATGTTCCTGGTGACTGATTACTTTCTCTTCTGCCCCTCCCTCATCATATACACATGTTCCTGGTGACTGTTTACTTTCTCTTCTGCCCCTCCCTCAACATATACACATGTTCCTGGTGACTGATGTTTACTTTCTCTTCTGCCCCTCCCTCATCATATACACATGTTCCTGGTGACTGATGTTTACTTTCTCTTCTGCCCCTCCCTCAACATATACACATGTTCCTGGTGACTGATGTTTACCCTCTCTTCTGCCCCTCCCTATAGGCTTTGGCCCAGCTACAGCTTATCGACTATATCGGAGTGCAGACGGCCCTGCTCATAAAAGTAAGTCGAACTTTGTTTTAAAGAATGAACCCTCATCACACTCCTGTCCTATAGACCGGATAGACTGTTGGTAATGGCTCTCAATGTGTTCTGTGTCAGAGGCTGATAGACTGTTGGTAATGGCTCTCAATGTGTTCTGTGTCAGAGGCTGATAGACTGTTGGTAATGGTTGTCAATGTGTTCTGTGTCAGAGGCTGATAGACTGTTGGTAATGGCTCTCAATGTGTTCTGTGTCAGAGGCTGATAGACTGTTGGTAATGGTTGTCAATATGTTCTGTGTCAGAGGCTGATAGACTGTTGGTAATGGCTCTCAATGTGTTCTGTGTCAGAGGCTGATAGACTGTTGGTAATGGCTCTCAATGTGTTCTGTGTCAGAGGCTGATAGACTGTTGGTAATTGTCCTCAATGTGTTCTGTGTCAGAGGATGATAGACTGTTGGTAATTGTCCTCAATGTGTTCTGTGTCAGAGGCTGATAGACTGTTGGTAATGGCTCTCAATGTGTTCTGTGTCAGAGGCTGATAGACTGTTGGTAATGGCTCTCAATGTGTTCTGTGTCAGAGGCTGATAGACTGTTGGTAATGGTTGTCAATGTGTTCTGTGTCAGAGGCTGATAGACTGTTGGTAATTGTCCTCAATGTGTTCTGTGTCAGAGGCTGATAGACTGTTGGTAATTGTCCTCAATGTGTTCTGTGTCAGAGGATGATAGACTGTTGGTAATTGTCCTCAATGTGTTCTGTGTCAGAGGATGATAGACTGTTGGTAATTGTCCTCAATGTGTTCTGTGTTTCACGCTGGGGGGCTGCGGCCTGTGTGTATATACAGTCCCAGTCAAAAGTTTGGACACCTACTCATTCAAGGGTTTTTCTTTTGTTTTCTATTTTCTAAATTGTAGAATAATAGTGAAGACATCAACACTATGAAATAACACATATGGAATCATGTAGTAACCAAAAAAGTGTTAAACAAATCAAAATACATTTTAGACTTTAGCTTCTTCAAAGTAGCCACCCTTTGCCTTGATGACAGTTTTGCACACTCTTGGCATTCTCTCAACCAGCTTCACCTGGAATGCTTTTCCAACAGTCTTGAAAGAGTTCCCACATATGCTGAGCACTTTCTTCACTCTGCGGTCCAACTCATCCCAAACGATCTCAATTGGGTTGAGATCGGGTGATTGTGGAGGCCAGGTCACCTTATGTAGCACTCTCCTTCTTGGTTAAAAAGCCCTTATCAAATCAAACTTTATTTGCCACATGCGCCAAATACAACAAGTATAGACTTTACCGTGAAATGCTTACTTATAAGCCCTTAACCAGCAGTGCAGTTCAAGAAGAAGAAAATATTTACCAAGTTTTCAAGCCCTGCCACATTCGACGAGCATCAGAGCCAGTGTAGTAGGATTCAATCTTAATCCTGTATTGACGCTTTGCTTGTTTGATGGTTCGTCTGAGGGCATAGCGGGATTTCTTATAAGCGTTGGGTCATTGTCCTGTTGAAAAACAAACGAAAAGTCCCATTAAGCGCAAACCAAATGGGATGGTGTATCGCTGCAGAATGTGGTGGTAGCCATGCTGTTTAAGTGTGCCTTGAATTCTAAATAAATCACAGACAGTGTCACCAGCAAAGCACCCCCACACCATCACACCTCCTCCTCCATGCTTCACGATGGGAATCACACAGAGATCATCCATTCACCTACTCTGTGTCTCACAAAGACATGCCGGTTAGAACCAAAAATCTCAAATTTGGACTCATCAGACCAAAGGACAGATTTCCACTGGTCTAATATCCATGGCTCGTGTTTCTTGTCCCAAGCAAGTCTCTTCTTCTTATTGGTGTCTTTTAGTAGTGATTTCTTTGCATCAATTCAACCATGAAAGCCTGATTCTCACAGTCTCCTCTGAACAGTTGAGTTGAGATGTGTCTGTTACTTGAACTCTGAAGCATTTATTTGGGCTGCAATTTCTGAGGCTGGTAACTCTAATGAACTTATCCTCTGCAGCAGAGGTCACTCTGAATCCTCAGTCCTTAGAGACAGTTTCATCAGTGCGCTTGATGGTATTTGCGACTGCACTTGAAGAAACGTTCAGAGTTCTTGACATTTTCCGGATTGACTGACCTTCATCTCTTAAAGTAATCATGGACTATCGTTTCTCTTTGCTTATTTGAGCTGTTCTTGCCATAATATGGATACCACCCCTACGGTACCCTGTCACAACACAACTGATTGTCTCAAATCCATTAAGAAGGAAAGAAATTCCACAAATTAACTTTACCAAGGCACACTCTGAAATGCATTCCAGGTGACTCGCTCATGAAGCTAATTGAGAGAATACCAAGAGTGTGCAGAGCTGTCATCAAGGCAGAGGGTGGCTACTTTGAAGAATCTAAAATCTAAAATATATGTTGATTTGTTTAACACTTATTTGGTTACTACATGATTCCAAGTGTTATTTCATAGTTGTGTTGTCTTCACTATTATTCTGCAATGTACAAAATAGTAAAAATAAAGAAAAACCCTGGAATGAGTATGTGTGTCCAAACTTTTCACTGGTTCTGTATATTAACTAACCTGTGTATATATTTTAAGGATTGGACCCCTTTTAAAAAATGTCCACCTAAAATGACATACACAAATCTAACTGCCTGTAGCTCAGGACCTGAAGCAAGGATATGCATATTCTTTGTACCATTTGAAAGGAAACACTTTGAAGTTTGTGGAAATGTGAAATTACTGTCGTAGAATATAACACATTAGATCTGGTAAAAGAAACAAACTAAAAAAAGTGTACCCCCCCCAAAAAAGCATCATATTTGAAATGCAATTGAAAGGCCATTAATTTAGGATCCTAGGTGTAGTTTAGATGTTGTTCACAAGATGTGTGCAAAGTTTAACTGATCTGGTGAAGAATTACCTCAAAGCACAATATTTTGCATCAAGTTTGCCAGGAGTTTGCCCAAATGCGCTGAATTGGTCAATTTATACATTTTTAAGTACATAAATATAGAGAACATACAAAAATGCTATGGTAATTTTTTTTTGTTTAGTTTACACACTCCCAGGAATGTCATACATGATGGATCGTTAGCTTACCTACATAAAAGGTACTTGAGATGTTGCTTCAATATATCCACATCATTTTCTTCCCTCGTGATGCCATCTATTTTGTGAAGTGCACCAGTCCCTCCTGCAGCAAAGCACCCCCACAACATGATGCTGCCACCCCTGTGCTTCACGGTTGGGATGGTGTTCTTCGGCTTGCAAGCCTCCCCCTTTTTCCTCCAAACATAACGATGGTCATTATGGCCAAACAGTTCTATTTTTGTTTCATCAGACCAGAGCACATTTCTTCAAAATATGGGACCAAATACTAAACTTTTTACTACTTTAATACACATACAAAGGGATTTCTCCCAGTACATTTGGTCCCATAATATGGAGGGACTATGTACATAAAGTGCTGTAATTTCTAAACGGTTCAACAGATATGGATGAAAATACCCTCAAATTAAGCTCACAGTCTGTCATGGTGTATCATTTCAAATAGAGCCAAAACTATTTATTTAATTTGACCTTTATTTAACTAGGCAAGTCAGTATTTTCAATGATGGTCTAGGAACAGTGGGTTAGCTGCCTTGTTCAGCGGCAGAACAATATATTTTTACCTTGTCAGCTCAGGGATTCGATTTTGCAACCTTTCGGTTACTAGTCCAACGCTCTAACCACTAGGCTACCTGCCGCCCCAAACAAAATAACAAAATGGTCACACTCCCAATACTTTTGGAGCTCACTGTGTGTGTTATGCAGGTGTGTGTTATGCAGGTGTGTGTGTTATGCAGGTGTGTGTGCCTTATGCAGGTGTGTGTGTGTGTGTGTTATGCAGGTGTGTCAACCCAGTGACTGAGCTTGAGGTGTCTGTCTCTCGTTATCTCCTCACCAGGCCGTTCCAGAAGAGCATCGTTTAGCCATGGCCATCACCCTGGTCATGTGGGTCTCAGCTCTAGCCTCCTCCCTCATCGACAACATCCCCTTCACCGCCACCATGGTAAGAGGCTGCACACTGCCTGACACACTGTCTGACACATTGTCTGACACTGCCTGTCACACTGTCTGCCGCTGGGAGGGGAGGCACACAGTGAACAGAGTGCATGACACGCTTCCATACTCTGTCACATGCAGCCACACACACTCACACATGCACACACACCCATTTGCACAGGCACATTTACAAAGAAATTTGACAATTCTAGAGAATATATTTATTGGAATCTATACTGAAAGACCTAATCTATACTCTGAAAGACCTAATCTATACTGAAATACCTAATATATACTCTGAAAGGCCTAATATATACTCTGAATGGTAGCCATGGACCGCTGGTGGGCGTGGCCAAATACCGCCTGGAGTTTGCTTAATGGCGTTGGCACTTGGATTGGAGCCGGTGCTATGGTCATATGACATGAAAATAGAGGTCTTTGGCAACGCCCACACCAGCGGTGGGTTTGGCCTTTTAAAGAACAATGCATATCTAACCTCCATCTCTTTTCGGTCTTATGTTCCAACAATTGAAATGGTGTTTTAGACATTGGATAGAAGTACAGACAGACAGCTTCAGAATGGTCTGTCATACACTGCAGTTGAGGCTTCAGAATGGTCTGTCATACACTGCAGTTGAGGCTTCAGAATGGTCTGTCATACACTGCAGTTGAGGAACAATAGGAAAGTAATGCTGCTTTGAAAGTTGAGAAATGGCCCTTGAAAAGTTTTGGTTAAGTTTTTACATTTCTTTCATCACACCCATTCATCATCGTTCACACCCTCTTAAGCCTTAGTCCCACCCATTCAGCATCGTTTACACCCTCTTAAGCCTTAGCCCCACCCATTCAGCATCGTTTACACCCTCTTAAGCCTTAGTCCCACCCATTCAGCATCGTTCACACCCTCTTAAGCCTTAGTCCCACCCATTCAGCATCGTTCACACCCTCTTAAGCCTTAGTCCCACCCATTCAGCATCGTTCACACCCTCTTAAGCCTTAGCCCCACCCATTCAGCATCGTTCACACCCTCTTAAGCCTTAGCCCCACCCATTCTGCATCGTTCACACCCTCTTAAGCCTTAGCCCCACCCATTCTGCATCGTTCACACCCTCTTAAGCCTTAGCCCCACCCATTCTGCATCGTTCACACCCTCTTAAGCCTTAGTCCCACCCATTCTGCATCGTTCACACCCTCTTACGCCTTAGTCCCACCCATTCAGCATCGTTCACACCCTCTTAAGCCTTAGCCCCACCCATTCTGCATCGTTCACACCCTCTTAAGCCTTAGCCCCACCCATTCAGCATCGTTCACACCCTCTTAAGCCTTAGCCCCACCCATTCAGCATCGTTCACACCCTCTTAAGCCTTAGTCCCACCCATTCATCATCGTTCACACCCTCTTACGCCTTAGTCCCACCCATTCTGCATCGTTCACACCCTCTTACGCCTTAGTCCCACCCATTCAGCATCGTTCACACCCTCTTAAGCCTTAGCCCCACCCATTCTGCATCGTTCACACCCTCTTAAGCCTTAGCCCCACCCATTCAGCATCGTTCACACCCTCTTAAGCCTTAGTCCCACCCATTCATCATCGTTCACACCCTCTTAAGCCTTAGCCCCACCCATTCAGCATCGTTCACACCCTCTTAAGCCTTAGTCCCACCCATTCTGCATCGTTCACACCCTCTTAAGCCTTAGTCCCACCCATTCTGCATCGTTCACACCCTCTTACGCCTTAGTCCCACCCATTCAGCATCGTTCACACCCTCTTAAGCCTTAGCCCCACCCATTCTGCATCGTTCACACCCTCTTAAGCCTTAGCCCCACCCATTCTGCATCGTTCACACCCTCTTAAGCCTTAGCCCCACCCATTCAGCATCGTTCACACCCTCTTAAGCCTTAGCCCCACCCATTCAGCATCGTTCACACCCTCTTAAGCCTTAGTCCCACCCATTCATCATCGTTCACACCCTCTTAAGCCTTAGTCCCACCCATTCATCATCGTTCACACCCTCTTAAGCCTTAGTCCCACCCATTCAGTATCGTTCACACCCTCTTAAGCCTTAGCCCCACCCATTCAGCATCGTTCACACCCTCTTAAGCCTTAGTCCCACCCATTCTGCATCGTTCACACCCTCTTAAGCCTTAGTCCCACCCATTCAGCATCGTTCACACCCTCTTAAGCCTTAGTCCCACCCATTCAGTATCGTTCACACCCTCTTAAGCCTTAGCCCCACCCATTCAGCATCGTTCACACCCTCTTAAGCCTTAGTCCCACCCATTCTGCATCGTTCACACCCTCTTAAGCCTTAGTCCCACCCATTCTGCATCGTTCACACCCTCTTAAGCCTTAGCCCCACCCATTCAACATCGTTCACACCCTCTTAAGCCTTAGTCCCACCCATTCAGCATCGTTCACACCCTCTTAAGCCTTAGTCCCACCCATTCTGCATCGTTCACACCCTCTTAAGCCTTAGTCCCACCCATTCAGCATCGTTCACACCCTCTTAAGCCTTAGTCCCACCCATTCAGCATCGTTCACACCCTCTTAAGCCTTAGTCCCACCCATTCATCATCGTTCACACCCTCTTAAGCCTTAGTCCCACCCATTCATCATCGTTCACACCCTCTTAAGCCTTAGTCCCACCCATTCAGTATCGTTCACACCCTCTTAAGCCTTAGCCCCACCCATTCAGCATCGTTCACACCCTCTTAAGCCTTAGTCCCACCCATTCTGCATCGTTCACACCCTCTTAAGCCTTAGTCCCACCCATTCAGCATCGTTCACACCCTCTTAAGCCTTAGTCCCACCCATTCAGTATCGTTCACACCCTCTTAAGCCTTAGCCCCACCCATTCAGCATCGTTCACACCCTCTTAAGCCTTAGTCCCACCCATTCTGCATCGTTCACACCCTCTTAAGCCTTAGTCCCACCCATTCTGCATCGTTCACACCCTCTTAAGCCTTAGCCCCACCCATTCAACATCGTTCACACCCTCTTAAGCCTTAGTCCCACCCATTCAGCATCGTTGACACCCTCTTAAGCCTTAGTCCCACCCATTCTGCATCGTTCACACCCTCTTAAGCCTTAGTCCCACTCATTCAGCATCGTTCACACCCTCTTAAGCCTTAGTCCCACCCATTCAGCATCGTTCACACCCTCTTAAGCCTTAGTCCCACCCATTCATCATCGTTCACACCCTCTTAAGCCTTAGTCCCACCCATTCTGCATCGTTCACACCCTCTTAAGCCTTAGTCCCACCCATTCAGCATCGTTCACACCCTCTTAAGGAGAGTCAGGTGTGTTCTACAGGTCTGATGGAGGTATTAGACCATTCTCCTTGTATGACTGGTGGAGGAGAGACAGGTGTGTTCTACAGGTCTGATGGAGGCATTAGACCATTCTCCTTGTATGACTGGTGGAGGAGAGACAGGTGTGTTCTACAGGTCTGATGGAGGTATTAGACCATTCTCCTTGTATGACTGGTGGAGGAGAGACAGGTGTGTTCTACAGGTCTGATGGAGGTATTAGACCATTCTCCTTGTATGACTGGTGGAGGAGAGTCAGGTGTGTTCTACAGGTCTGATGGGAGGTATTAGACCATTCTCCTTGTATGACTGGTGGAGGAGAGACAGGTGTGTTCTACAGGTCTGATGGAGGTATTAGACCATTCTCCTTGTATGACTGGTGGAGGAGAGACAGGTGTGTTCTACAGGTCTGATGGAGGTATTAGACCATTCTCCTTGTATGACTGGTGGAGGAGAGACAGGTGTGTTCTACAGGTCTTTCTGATGGGAGGTATTAGACCATTCTCCTTGTATGACTGGTGGAGGAGAGACAGGTGTGTTCTACAGGTCTGATGGAGGTATTAGACCATTCTCCTTGTATGACTGGTGGAGGAGAGACAGGTGTGTTCTACAGGTCTTTCTGATGGGAGGTATTAGACCATTCTCCTTGTATGACTGGTGGAGGAGAGACAGGTGTGTTCTACAGGTCTTTCTGATGGGAGGTATTAGACCATTCTCCTTGTATGACTGGTGGAGGAGAGACAGGTGTGTTCTACAGGTCTTTCTGATGGAGGTATTAGACCATTCTCCTTGTATGACTGGTGGAGGAGAGACAGGTGTGTTCTACAGGTCTGATGGGAGGTATTAGACCATTCTCCTTGTATGACTGGTGGAGGAGAGACAGGTGTGTTGTACAGGTCTGATGGGAGGTATTAGACCATTCTCCTTGTATGACTGGTGGAGGAGAGACAGGTGTGTTCTACAGGTCTGATGGAGGTATTAGACCATTCTCCTTGTATGACTGGTGGAGGAGAGACAGGTGTGTTCTACAGGTCTATCTGATGGGAGGTATTAGACCATTCTCCTTGTATGACTGGTGGAGGAGAGACAGGTGTGTTCTACAGGTCTGATGGGAGGTATTAGACCATTCTCCTTGTATGACTGGTGGAGGAGAGACAGGTGTGTTCTACAGGTCTGATGGAGGCATTAGACCATTCTCCTTGTATGACTGGTGGAGGAGAGACAGGTGTGTTCTACAGGTCTGATGGAGGTATTAGACCATTCTCCTTGTATGACTGGTGGAGGAGAGACAGGTGTGTTCTACAGGTCTGATGGAGGTATTAGACCATTCTCCTTGTATGACTGGTGGAGGAGAGACAGGTGTGTTCTACAGGTCTTTCTGATGGAGGTATTAGACCATTCTCCTTGTATGACTGGTGGAGGAGAGACAGGTGTGTTCTACAGGTCTGATGGGAGGTATTAGACCATTCTCCTTGTATGACTGGTGGAGGAGAGACAGGTGTGTTCTACAGGTCTGATGGGAGGTATTAGACCATTCTCCTTGTATGACTGGTGGAGGAGAGACAGGTGTGTTCTACAGGTCTTTCTGATGGAGGTATTAGACCATTCTCCTTGTATGACTGGTGGAGGAGAGACAGGTGTGTTCTACAGGTCTGATGGAGGTATTAGACCATTCTCCTTGTATGACTGGTGGAGGAGAGACAGGTGTGTTCTACAGGTCTTTCTGATGGGAGGTATTAGACCATTCTCCTTGTATGACTGGTGGAGGAGAGTCAGGCGTGTTCTACTGATGCTTAAAGACAAATTCAAGATTCAAATATTTTATCGTTATTAGATGAGGCTTACCCAGACACACTTGTCTAAATTGATGGGTCATGTCAAAGAGAGGCTATAACTACCCCTCAGACACATCTAGTTAAGTGGATCAGTCTCTATTGTCTAGACATGTTCATGAAATACAATAGATGGCTGTAATCAACCCCAGAAACAACAACTTGATGGTTCATGTCATCATATGGCGACGTGGAGTCTTTTGTTTAGACTTTTGTTTAGACTTGTAGCTAGCTAGCCAAACAATAAACCATAATCCTAACCCAAACAGTAGCAATATAAATGGATTGTCATAGCTAGCCACCATGCATGAAATGATGTCGTATGAATACGCTGTAACTTGCAATGAAAACAACTTTCTGACAAAATTAGAAAAGGTAGCTAGACTCTAACATGGATTAATGCTTCACGTCATGGTTGGTTTAGTTTGAAGATGTAATCCGGTGACAGGTGTTTAAAACAACAGACTTCTGTGTTCTCTTTTTGACTACCTCCACATTTGTAATCAATCGTCAGAATCGTCTCCATCTCCTTCTCATATTCTATTTCCACCGGGGATTCCACTGATTTCAACTTCTTCTGTGACAAACAACACTGTTGTTCTCCGTTTCTTCCGCATCACTGTCATCCAAAAACTCTGCAATGTCTGGTTCATTCAGGGCTTTCCTCATTGTCTGATTCATCAAATCAAATCAAATCAAGTTTATTTTATATAGCCGTTCGTACATCAGCTAATATCTCGAAGTGCTGTACAGGAACCCAGCCTAAAACCCCAAACAGCAAGCAATGCAGGTGTAGAAGCACGGTGGCTAGGAAAAACTCCCTAGAAAGGCCAAAACCTAGGAAGAAACCTAGAGAGGAACCAGGCTATGAGGGGTGGCCAGTCCTCTTCTGGCTGTGCCGGGTGGAGATTATAACAGAACATGGCCAAGATGTTCAAAATGTTCATAAATGACAAGCATGGTCAAATAATAATCAGGCATAAATGTCAGTTGGCTTTTCATAGCCGATCATTAAGAGTTGAAAACAGCAGGTCTGGGACAGGTAGGGGTTCCATAACCGCAGGCAGAACAGTTGAAACTGGGACAGCAGCAAGGCCAGGTGGACTGGGGACAGCAAGGAGTCATCATGCCCGGTAGTCCTGACGTATGGTCCTAGAGCTCAGGTCCTCCGAGAGAGAGAAAGAAAGAGAGGAGGAGAGAATTAGAGAGAGCCAAGATTTTCAAAATGTTCATAAATGATTCATTTTCATTATGCAGAAATACCTAGTCCCTACTATAAAATATGGTGGTGGATCTTTAATATTATCAGCCTTTTTTTTCTTTCACTAGTCCTGATGCCCCTTGTCTCTGCGTTCAGTTTGAAGGAAATTGCTAACTTGGTTTTAGCCTTCACTACTAAAGCCCATAGAAATGCATTGAACACGTTCATAAATGTCAAAAAGGATATAATAAGAAACAAGGTTTGGAAGGAAATATATATTTTTAAACACATATTTAACACCTTTTTTTGGGGTAGGCACAAACCTACCTTCATACTTCCATTCGTTTTTTAAAACTTGTGCTGGTTACCTTCAAATGAGTCCCGTGACACTTGTGGGATAACACCGTCGTGTTCGTGCGAGTCTCCCCTTTCCATAGAGTGGTCATCATAGTTTGTGGGTCGAACTGTTCAGACGCTACAGACGTTTACGTGAGAAGACCATTTTTCGGGATGTCTAACGGTCAGATCCAACATCTCACTAGCTCTGCCACCTTTCACCGGAGAGGTCACGTGGAGGTCACCGGATGCAGTGGATGGAGACCCATTCAATAAAAAAACAGGAATCTCTAGCTGATGGATTTTGCTCGGGATTTTTTTGTTACGTAACTTAGATTGACACAGTGACTCCTTACGGCATCATGAACTTTACCAAGTATACCTGGACATTTTAGCCAAAAACCTGTTGACTCCAACACTCTACTCAGCAAACTGGATAGAGTTGGCCTTCCGGCCAAACTGAGCAATCGGGGGAGAAGGGCCTTGGTCAGGGAGGTGACCAAGAACCCAATGAGAACTCTGACAGATCTCTAGAGTTCCTCTGTGGAGATCTGAGTTTGCCAAAAGGCACCTAAAGGACTGTCAGACCATGAGAAACAAGATTGTCTGGTCTGATTTAACCCAAATTTGAACTCTTTAGCCTGAATGCCAAGCGTCACATCTGGAGGAAACCAGGCACCATCCCTAAGGTGAAGCATGGTGGTGGCAGCATCATGCTGTGGGGATGTTGTTCAGCGACTGGGAAACTAGTCAGGATCGAGGCAAAGGTGAACGGAGCAAAGTACAGAGAGATCCTTGATGAAAACCTGCTCCAGACCGCTCAGGACCTCAGACTGAGGCAAAGGTTCACCTTCCAACAGGACAACGACCCTAAGCACACAGCCAAAACAACGCAGGAGTGACTTCGGGACAAGTCTCTGAATGTCCTTGAGTGGCCCAGCCAGAGCCCGGACTTGAACCCCTCTGAACATCTCTGGATAGACCTGAAAATAGCTGTGCAGCAACGCTCCCCATCCAACCTGACAGAGCTTGAGAGGATCTGCAGAGAAATACAGGTATGCCAGGTATGCCAAGCTTGTAGCATCATACCCAAGAAGACTCGATGCTGTAATCACTGACTAAAGTGCTTCAACAAAGTACTCTGTAAAGGGTCTGAATACTTATGTAAATGTGATTTTTCAGTGTTTTATTTTTAATAAATTAGCAAAAATTAATAACCTGTTTTTGTTTTGTCATTATGGGCTATTGTGTGTAGATTGATGAAGAAAAAAACCAATTGAATACATTTTAGAATAAGGCTGTAACGTAACAACATTTTGAAAAAGTCAAGGGGTCTAAATACTTTCCGAAGGGCTGTAAGTGATTAACGCCTAGAGCAGTCATTCCCCCTCAAAAATAATTTACAAAATGTAACAAAAAACGGCACCCACTTACCATCAATATTTGCATAACCTTTGTGATTGGAGGATAGCAATGAGGGTTTTTTAGATCAGGATCAACTACTCTGATCTCCTCAAGGTCATTAATAATATTATTTTCATATTTGAAGATTGAAAAAAAAGGTAATTCTTTGGCAAATGACAGGATTGGCAAGGAGTGAAAATGTCAGCTAAGAAGACTGTTACCCAGGCTAAAGCAGCCCAGCAGGCAGGTGTCCATCTTCATTTCTAAGACATGTTCAAATACAGCTCAAACTCCATTTGCTCTCACCAAGCATTTCAAACATAAGCTTTAAGCAACAAGGATCTGCCGTGCCTCTGGACTGAACAATTTTCTGTGGGTAGCTGCCAAAAAGCACAACAGGGTTTAAATACATTCAGTACAAATTCCATGACCAGTCCTGTATGATTGGTTGTTTCTATACTTCCTGACTTCCCTGTTTGTTTTTCTCCAGATCATGTGACCAAACAACTCCTGTATGATTGGTTGTTTCTATAATGCCTGACTTCCCTGTTTGTTTTTCTCCAGATCATGTGACCAACCAACTCCTGTATGATTGGTTGTTTCTATACTGCCTGACTTCCCTGTTTGTTTTTCTCCAGATCATGTGACCAACCAACTCCTGTATGATTGGTTGTTTCTATACTTCCTGACTTCCCTGTTTGTTTTTCTCCAGATCATGTGACCAACCAACTCCTGTATGATTGGTTGTTTCTATACTGCCTGACTTCCCTGTGTGTTTTTCTCCAGATCATGTGACCAACCAACTCCTGCATGATTGGTTGTTTCTATACTGCCTGACTTCCCTGTGTGTTTTTCTCCAGATCATGTGACCAACCAACTCCTGTATGATTGGTTGTTTCTATACTGCCTGACTTCCCTGTTTGTTTTTCTCCAGATCATGTGACCAACCAACTCCTGTATGATTGGTTGTTTCTATACTGCCTGACTTCCCTGTGTGTTTTTCTCCAGATCATATGACCAACCAACTCCTGCATGATTGGTTGTTTCTATACTGCCTGACTTCCCTGTGTGTTTTTCTCCAGATCATGTGACCAACCAACTCCTGCATGATTGGTTGTTTCTATACTGCCTGACTTCCCTGTGTGTTTTTCTCCAGATCATGTGACCAACCAACTCCTGCATGATTGGTTGTTTCTATACTGCCTGACTTCCCTGTGTGTTTTTCTCCAGATCCCTGTCCTCATCAACCTGAGTCAAGATGCAGATGTCAACCTGCCGATCAAACCCCTCATCTTTGCACTGGCCATGGGAGCCTGTCTGGGAGGTGAGTTACAGACAGACGTCAACCTGCCTATCAAACCCCTCATCTTTGCACTGGCCATGGGAGCCTGTCTGGGAGGTGAGTTACAGACAGACAGTCGGACCGACAGACCAACAGACCGACAGACCAACAGTCGGACCGACAGACAGACAGACCGACCAACAGACAGACAGTCGGACCGATAGACAGACAGTCGGACCGACAGACAGACAGACCGACAGACAGACAGTCGGACAGACAGACCGACAGACAGACAGTCGGACAGACAGACCGACAGACAGACAGTCGGACAGACAGACCGACAGACAGACAGTCGGACAGACAGACCGACAGACAGACATTCGGACCGACAGACCGACAGACAGACAGTCGGACCGACAGACCGACAGACAGACAGACCAACAGTCGGACCGACAGACAGACAGACCGACCGACAGACAGACAGTCGGACCGATAGACAGACAGTCGGACCGACAGACAGACCGACAGACAGACAGTCGGACAGACAGACAGACCGACAGACAGAGTCGGACAGACAGACCGACAGACAGACAGTCGGACAGACAGACCGACAGACAGACAGTCGGACCGACAGACCGACAGACAGACAGTCGGACCGACAGACCGACAGACAGACAGACCAACAGTCGGACCGACAGACAGACAGACCGACCGACAGACAGACAGTCGGACCGATAGACAGACAGTCGGACCGACAGACAGACAGTCGGACCGACAGACAGACCGACAGACAGACAGTCGGACAGACAGACCGACAGACAGACAGTCGGACAGACAGACCGACAGACAGACAGTCGGACAGACAGACAGACCGACAGACAGAGTCGGACAGACAGACCGACAGACAGACAGTCGGACAGACAGACCGACAGACAGACAGTCGGACCGACAGACCGACAGACAGACAGTCGGACCGACAGACCGACAGACAGACAGACCAACAGTCGGACCGACAGACAGACAGACCGACCGACAGACAGACAGTCGGACCGATAGACAGACAGTCGGACCGACAGACAGACAGTCGGACCGACAGACAGACCGACAGACAGACAGTCGGACAGACAGACCGACAGACAGACAGTCGGACAGACAGACCGACAGACAGACAGTCGGACAGACAGACCGACAGACAGACAGTCGGACAGACAGACCGACAGACAGACAGTCGGACCGACAGACCGACAGACAGACAGTCGGACCGACAGACCGACAGACAGACAGTCGGACCGACGGACAGACAGTCGGACCGACGGACAGACAGTCGGACCGACGGACAGACAGACAGTCGGACCGACGGACAGACAGACAGTCGGACCGACAGACCGACAGACAGACAGTCGGACCGACAGACCGACAGACAGACAGTCGGACCGACAGACAGGTAGTCGGACCGACAGACAGGTAGTCGGACCGACAGACAGACAGACCGACAGACAGACAGTCGGACCGACAGACAGGTAGTCGGACCGACAGACAGGTAGTCGGACCGACAGACAAACAGTCGGACTGACGGACCGACAGACAGACAGTCGGACCGACGGACGGAACCACTCATCTTTGCACTGGCCATGGGAGCCTATCTGGGATCCAGATAGTGGAGCTGGTGTTTACATTCCTGAATTTGATGTGCAGATACTTTGTGTGTGTGTGTGTGTGTGTGTGGTGTGTGTGTGTGTGTGTGTGTGTGTGTGTGTGTGTGTGTGTGTGTGTGTGTGTGTGTGTGTGTGTGTGTGTGTGTGTGTGTGTGTGTGTGTGTGTGTGTGTGTATGTGGACACCTCTTCGAATTAGTAGATTCAGCTATTTGTGTCACCCGTTGCTGACAGTTGTATAAAATAGAGCAAACATCCATTCAATCTCCAAAGACAAACATTGACAGCAAATGGCCTTACTGAAGAGCTCAGTGAATTTCAACTTGGTACTGTCATAGGATGCCACCTTTCCAACAAGTCAGTTTGCTACATCTCTGCCCAGCTCGAGCTGCCCAGGTCAACTATAACTGCTATTATTGTGATGTGGAAATGTCTAGGAGCAACAACGGTGCAGCCTCGAAAGTGGTAGGCCACACAAGTTCACAGAATGGGACCACCGATTGCTGAAGCGCATAGCTAATAGTCTGTCCTCGGTTGCAACACTCACTACGAGTTCCAAACTGCCTCTGGAAGCAACGTCAGCACAAGAACTGTTAGTCTGTTAGCCGCTCACATACCTAAGATCACCATGCGCAATGCCAAGCGTCGGCTGGAGTGGTGTAAAGCTCGCCGCCATTGGACTCTGGAGCAGTGGAAATGCGTTCTATAGAGTGATGAATCACGCTTCACCATCTGGCAGTCCGACGGATGAATCTGGGTTTGGCGTATGCCTGGACAACGTTACCTACCCGAATGCATAGTGCCAACTGTAAAGTTTGGTGGATGAGGAATAATTGTCTGGGGCTGTTTCTCATGGTTCGGGCTACAGCATAGTAACTGAATGTTTGCTGGATCGGATCCCAGAGCTGACAAGGTAAAAATCGCCGAAGACGTGGATGTCGATTAAGGCACCCCCTTAAATGCAGAAGATTCATTCAGTTGTGCAACTGACTAGGTATCCCCCTTTCCCTTTCCCTTCACTACAATGACATTCTAGACGACATTCCAACTTTGTGGCAACAGTTTGAGGAAGGCCTTTTCCTGTTTCAACATGACAATGCCCTCATGGACAAAGCAAGGTCCATACAGAAATGGTTTGTTGAGATCGATGTGCAAGAACTTGACTGGCATGCACAGAGCCCTGACCTCAACCCCATCGAACACCTTTGAGATTCGTTCTAATGCTGACTGTGAGCCAGGCCTAATCTCCCAACATCAGTCCCCAACCTCACTAATGCTCTTGTGGCTGAATAGAAGCAAGTCCACGCAGCAATGTTCTAACATCTAGTGGAAAGTCTTCCCAGAATAGTGGAGGCTTTTTAGCAGTAAAGGGGGGACCAAAACCATGTTAATGCCCATGATTTTGGAATGAGATGTTGGACGAGCAGGTGTCCACATACTTTTGGTCATGTTGTGTATGTAGAAGAATAACAGATGAACTGTCAGTATACTCAGTTGAACTGTTGGTGATTAGTAGTTGCCCTCCAGTGGGTGGAGGACACTCAACCTGTCAGAATTGTAGTAGTGCTCAGATTCCCTGTCTGTGTTGTCGAATGGCAAATCTAATAGGGTTGACCTACTGGGTGTAGTAGTGAGATTCTGCTGGGTCCCAGCCCATTCAGGTGTGGAAAGGAATGAAATTGCAGACTAGATAGGCAAAAGGGCTTTAAAACGAGATATAACTGATATTCATGTTCCACTGGGAAGAAGTGAGGAGCCATTTTGATTGATGTCTGGCAGAAAAGACTCTGAGCCCTCCAAAGATAACAAAGGTAACTCGGTTTCTAGCTCCTGAGCAACTTTTATTTTATTTTGTGTTATTTCTTACATTATTAGCCCAGAATGTTCCTTTGCGTTATTACATACAGACGGAAATAACTTTGGGATATCAGAGCAGCGATAACTCACCAGCATTTCGACCAGAAATACTACTTTCCTGAATTGGATCCTTTGTTGGTATTTACCAAGGCAATTTAAGGGCTGCTCCAAGACACCACCGGCGGTGAAGAGGTATTCGGAGTGGACTTTTAGTCTGACTCAGGAGGACACCGTCCACCGCTTCTGAGTATATTATTCGCTAATGTTCAGTCTCTGGACAATAAAGTAGACGAGCTCAGGGCGAGGATCTGTTTCCAGAGAGACATCAGGGACTGTAACATACTCATGGAATCATGGCTCTCTCTGGATATACAGTCCCCGTCCATACAGCCAGCTGGGTTCTCAGTTCATTGCACAGACAGGAATAAAGAACTCTCTGGGAAGAAGAAAGGCGAAGGTGTATGTTTCATGATTATCTACTTATGGTGTGATTGTGGTAATGTACAGAAACTCAAGTCCTTTTGTTCACCAAACCTGGAAAACCTCACAATTAAATGCCAACCGTATTACCTCCCAAGAGAATTCTCTTTGGTTATAGTCACAGCCGTGTATGTATATTCCCCCTTCAAGACGGCTCTCAAGGAACTACACTGGACTTTGTGCAAACTGGAAACTGCAAATCTTAAAGCCCCATTTATTGTAGCTAAGGACTTTACCATTGCAAAATGTTACCAATGTTCTATCACCAAATTGCCTGTAGTACCCACGCTTCAAAAAACTCTTAACCATTCTTACTTTTTCTTCTGGGATGGCTACAAGGCCCTCCTCCACCCTCTCTTCAGCAAATCAGATCATGACTCCATTCTCCTCCTCCCTTCCTATAGGCAGAAACTCAAACAGGAAGTACCCATGCTAAAGTCTATTCAACGCTGGTCTGAAAAACGGAATCCATGCTTTCAAGATTATTTTGATCACACGGACTGGGATATGTTCCTCCGGGTTGCCTCTGAGAAAAACATTGATGTATACACTGAGTTCATCCGGAAGTGTATAGGGGAAGTGTATAGGGGAAGTGTATAGGGGAAGTGTATAGGGGAAGTGTATAGGGGAAGTGTATGGGGGAAGTGTATAGGGGAAGTGTATAGGGGAAGTGTATGGGGGAAGTGTATAGGGGAAGTGTATAGGGGAAGTGTATAGGGGAAGTGTATAGGGGAAGTGTATAGGGGAAGTGTATGGGGGAAGTGTATGGGGGAAGTGTATAGGGGATGTGTATAGGGGAAGTGTATAGGGGATGTGTATAGGGGAAGTGTATAGGGGAGGTGTATAGGGGAGGTGTATAGGGGAAGTGTATGGGGGAAGTGTATGGGGGAAGTGTATGGGGGAAGTGTATGGGGGAAGTGTATAGGGGAAGTGTATAGGGGAAGTGTATAGGGGAAGTGTATAGGGGAAGTTGTTCCCACTGTGACAATTAAAACCTATCCAAATCAAATCAAATCAAATTTGATCATCACCAAATATCATGGATAGGTGGCCGCAGTCGATAAAAGCTGAAAGCGGGAACCACCGCATTTAACCCCGGCAAAAATAATAAAACACACATTGCATACGTTGTTCACCCTCTGGATACAATAAATGTGATATTTGCACAATATAGTTGTAAAAAATTGATTATTTTAATATTTATGTAACTCTTTAAAACCCAATTGGGATACTATTTCTATTTCTGTTCTGTTGTTTGGGGTGGATATAATATTATATAATTTTGCCACAAAACATCTGCTAAATTGTAATTATTTGATTTATTGCCTACCTCCTCATGCCTTTTGCACACATTATATATAGATTCTCTTTTTTCTACCATGTTATTGACTTGTTTATTGTTTACTCCATGTGTAACTCTGTGTTGTTGTCTGTTCACACTGCTTTGCTTTATCTTGGCCAGGTCGCAGTTGTAAATGAGAACTTGTTCTCAACTAGCCTACCTGGTTAAATAAAGGTGTTCTCAACTAGCCTACCTGGTTAAATAAAGGTGTTCTCAACTAGCCTACCTGGTTAAATAAAGGTGTTCTCAACTAGCCTACCTGGTTAAATAAAGGTGTTCTCAACTAGCCTACCTGGTTAAATAAAGGTGTTCTCAACTAGCCTACCTGGTTAAATAAAGGTGAAATAATTAATAAAAAATTGTCTCTCTAAAATAAAAATATATTTCAAACAAAATCATGTCTGTCTTTTCACCAGCCCATGTCATGGTAATAGGTCGATCTTTCACAAGATGTGTTTTTCATTCATGTCAATTTGCCAAAATGTATAATAAAAAAAAAAATGAAACTCTTCCTTTACAATCAGAATAGCAGAATGTACCTGATGTGTTCACCTGAAATCACAACATTTGTTTGTATAAAATACTGTGGTTTGTTTTTGATTACAGATGAAGTGAGACTGTCACGTTCCCAACTTTATTAATCTAATTATAAAACTTGTGAGGAGACATGAGCACATAACCCGCATGACAATTTAAAACAGTTAACTTAGGGCTAGGGGTCCCGCTAGCGCGACAACTTCCTGTGAAGCTGGAGGGCGCGCAATTCAAATAAATAATCATAAATATTATGGATTTTAAACATTTATGTACATCTGTGTCTTATATCGGCTGAAAGCCGACATTCTTGTTACTCTAACTGCACTGTCAGATTTTCAGTAGCTATTACAGCGAAAACAAGCCATGCGATTTGTTTGAGGACGGCGCCCCACAAAATATTTTTCCAAAAGGTACAGGTTTCATACATTCACATATAATGATTAAATATTCACTTACTTTTTGAAAATCTTCCTCTGATTTGTCATCCAAAGGGTCCCAGCTATAACACGTAGTGTCGTTTTGTTCGATAAAATCCTTCTTTATATCCCAAAAAGTCCCTTTAGTTGGCGCCATCGATTTGAGTAATCCACGGGTTAACCAGTGGAACAGAAAACAAGGTTGTGTTTCACAGTAGAGTAAACAATACGACCGTTTGTATACTATATCCGTGTATTGAACATTTCGCTGTTAACTCTTTGTTGTGTCCGTAGGAAACGGAACGTTGATTGGCGCGTCGGCCAATGTGGTGTGTGCAGGCATCGCTGAACAACATGGCTACGGCTTCTCCTTCATGGAATTCTTCAGGTTGGTGCTCCTCTGTAAAACCTCACACTCTCTGTGATCATATTAAACACAAAAACTACGTTTTAAGTTACAAGTAGGCAGGTCTGAAGTTGATAAAGACAATTTGTAAGTCGCTCTGGATAAGAGCGTCTGCTAAATGACTTAAATGTAAATGTAAATGTAAGACAAATCCATATGAGCACCACAAAGCCTAATTTACCCATGCTCTAACAAGGCTTTCCAGCCCCCCATATGTAGATTGTCTCGTTGATAGTTGATATAATTGATAGTAGATTGTCTCTGGGAGTTTGTGACCCAGAGCCATGTATTTCTAAATATGTGGCACTTCCAAAACCGCCTCTCCTGTGAGAGAGGGGGTCTGTCTGTCTGATTGTTTACACAGCAGCTTGGTCAATACATCTAGGTACCAATAAGGTCTCTGCTTGTGGCAAATTGCTACAGACAGGAGAGGGCTTACACAATGATTCAGACAGGAGAGAGACCACAGGAAATAGAGCTTACACAATGATTCAGACAGGATAGAGACCACAGGAAATAGAGCTTACACAATGATTCAGACAGGAGAGAGACCACAGGAAATAGAGCTTACACAATGATTCAGACAGGAGAGAGACCACAGGAAATAGAGCTTACACAATGATACAGACAGGAGAGAGACCACAGGAAATAGGGCTTACACAATAATTCAGACAGGAGAGAGCACAGGAAATAGGGCTTACACAATGATTCAGACAGGAGAGTCGCATCCCTCCTCTCCTCCTCTTGGCTGTGTCATTGTGTAAGCACTTTCTTTTGTGGCCTTTGTCCTGTCCTGCTGTGCATCCTGGGTAAAAGCTCATGCTCAGCAGAAAGTGACGCACCTGTCTAAAGGTGACCTCGACCTATATTGTTATGAGAGTTTAGTCTCTTCCTGTCTCTAGGAAATGACCTGTGTTTTCATGATGACTCCTCTGACAGACCAGGTTAGGCACCATCCTGCATGTATTATGCAGGAAATGAACTTGCTGTGTATTCAAGGTTTAAAAAGGCTTGTAATTTCCACTTTTAAAACGTCAGAATTGATTGGTCCTAATGAAAAATGTATCAACCCATACAAAATGTCCACTTATTATAACCCACGTAGTAATGCATATTTCATGATGCGGCACGGTTCTTTTCCTGCTGTGAGAAACTGGTCAAATGAAGATCCTGTGCCTAGGTAGGTGTCTCAGCTGACATCTCCAGTCCTGTGTGGAACGTTCCAGTGACGTGTGGAACGTTCCAGTGACGTTTGGAACGTTCCAGTGACGTGTGAAACGTTCCAGTGACGTGTGGAACGTTCCAGTGACGTGTGGAACGTTCCAGTGACGTGTGAAACGTTCCAGTGACGTGTGGAACGTTCCAGTGACGTGTGAAACGTTCCAGTGACGTGTGAAACGTTCCAGTGACGTGTGGAACGTTCCAGTGACGTGTGGAACGTTCCAGTAATGTTTTCTCAGAACCAATTTAAAGCTGGAGTCAGTAGTTGCTACATCCATTTTTTGACACAGGCTATAGACACAGACTAGTATAACTGACAGCTGTGTTTAGTTGTAATGTCTACTCTTTAGAAAGTGTAACAGACAGACAGTACAGACAGGCATACAGACAGGACAGACAGGCATACAGACAGGACAGACCAGGACAGACAGGACAGACAGGCATACAGACAGGACAGGCATACAGACAGGACAGACAGGACAGACAGGCATACAGACAGGACAGACAGGCATACAGACAGGACAGACAGGCATACAGACAGGACAGACAGGCATACAGACAGGACAGACAGGCATACAGACAGGACAGACCAGGACAGACAGGCATACAGACAGGACAGGCATACAGACAGGACAGACAGGACAGACAGGCATACAGACAGGACAGACAGGCATACAGACAGGACAGACAGGACAGACAGGCATACAGACAGGACAGACAGGCATACAGACAGGACAGACAGGCATACAGACAGGACAGACAGGCATACAGACAGGACAGGCATACAGACAGGACAGACAGGACAGACAGGCATACAGACAGGACAGACAGGCATACAGACAGGACAGACAGGCATACAGACAGGACAGACAGGACAGACAGGCATACAGACAGGACAGACAGGCATACAGACAGGACAGACAGGCATACAGACAGGACAGACCAGGACAGACAGGACAGACAGGCATACAGACAGGACAGGCATACAGACAGGACAGACAGGACAGACAGGCATACAGACAGGACAGACAGGCATACAAACAGGACAGACAGGCATACAGACAGGACAGACAGGCATACAGACAGGACAGACAGGCATACAGACAGGACAGACAGGCATACAGACAGGACAGGCATACAGACAGGACAGACAGGACAGACAGGCATACAGACAGGACAGACAGGCATACAGACAGGACAGACAGGCATACAGACAGGACAGACAGGCATACAGACAGGACAGACAGGACAGACAGGCATACAGACAGGACAGACAGGCATACAGACAGGACAGACAGGCATACAGACAGGACAGACAGGACAGACAGGCATACAGACAGGACAGACAGGCATACAGACAGGACAGACAGGCATACAGACAGGACAGACAGGCATACAGACAGGACAGACAGGACAGACAGGCATACAGACAGGACAGACAGGCATACAGACAGGACAGACAGACAGGCATACAGACAGGACAGACAGGACAGACAGGCATACAGACAGGACAGACAGGCATACAGACAGGACAGACAGACAGACAGGACAGACAGACAGGACAGACAGACAGACAGACAGGACAGACAGACAGACAGACAGACAGACAGACAGACAGACAGACAGACAGACAGACAGACAGGAGAGACAGACAGACAGACAGACAGACAGACAGACAGACAGACAGACAGACAGACAGACAGACAGACAGACAGACAGACAGGAGAGACAGACAGACAGACAGACAGACAGACAGACAGACAGACAGACAGACAGACAGACAGGCATACAGACAGAAAGGACAGACAGGCATACAGACAGACAGGCATACAGACAGACAGGCATACAGACAGGACAGACAGACAGACAGGACAGACAGACAGACCGGACAGACAGACCGGACAGACAGACAGACAGGACAGTAGTGCTGTGGGTCCTGAGTTTGATTAACAGACCATTCATATAGTGCATGGGACTGAATATTGCCCCAGTTTCTCCTTCATTTTATTCATAGTTATGGTGTTTAGTAGCGTTGTGTTGCATCATGGCTGGGATCCCTGCTCTGTCTCACTGGCGTAGTAAGAGGTGGCCCACCTGGGCAAGCTGACCAGACTGGCTATGGGATAGTTCTATGGCACAGGTCCGTCTGGATCAGGTTCCTACGCAGGTGTATTCCGAACTGAAGAGATCTTGCTTTGAGCCATACGGGTGTCTGGAGAGCTCTCTGTTGTAACAGAGCCCCCCCCCCCTCTCTCTACCTCTGTCTCTGTCTCTTTGTCTGTCTCTGTCTCTCTACCTCTGTCTCTCCCCCCTCTCTCTCTACCTCTGTCTCTGTCTCTCTGTTGAAACCCCCCCTCTCTCCCTCTACCTCTGTCTCTGTCTCTGTTGTAACCCCCCCCTCTCTCCCTCTACCTCTGTCTCTGTCTCTCTGTTGTAACCCCCCCTCTCTCTCTACCTCTGTCTCTGTCCCTCTGTTGTAACCCCCCCCCCTCTCTCTCTACCTCTGTCTCTGTCTCTCTGTTGTAACCCCCCCTCTCTCTCCCTCTACCTCTGTCTCTTTCTCTCTGTTGTAACCCCCCCCCTCTCTCTCTACCTCTGTCTCTGTCTCTCTGTTGTAACCCCCCCCCCCTCTCTCTCTCTACCTCTGTCTCTGTCTCTGTTGTAACCCCCCCCTCTCTCTCTACCTCTGTCTCTGTCTCTCTGTTGTAACCCCCCCCTCCCTCTCTCTACCTCTGTCTCTGTCTCTCTGTTGTAACCCCCCCTCTCTCTCTCTCTACCTCTGTCTCTGTCTCTCTGTTGTAACCCCCCCCTCCCTCTCTCTACCTCTGTCTCTGTCTCTCTGTTGTAACCCCCCCTCTCTCTCTCTACCTCTGTCTCTGTCCCTCTGTTGTAACCCCCCCCCCCCCTCTCTCTCTACCTCTGTCTCTGTCTCTCTGTTGTAACCCCCCCTCTCTCTCTACCTCTGTCTCTCTGTCTGTCTCTCTCTGTCTCTCTCTGTCTGTCTCTGTCTCTCTCTGTCTGTCTCTCTGTCTCTCTCTGTCTCTCTCTGTCTGTCTCTGTCTCTCTGTCTGTCTCTCTCTGTCTCTGTCTCTGTGTCTCTCTCTCTCTGTCTCTCTCTGTCTGTCTGTCTGTTTTCTCTTTTTTGGCATGGGAAACATGTTAACATTGCCAAAGCAAGTGAAATAGACAAACAAAAGTTAAATAAACAAGGAAAATAAACAATCAGAAATGAACGGTGAACATTACACTCACAAAGGTTTGAAGAGAATATAGACATTTCAATGATGTGCAAATTGTTAAAGTATGAAAGGGAAAATAAATAACCAGATTAGTATACACTATCTATACAGCAGTATAGTGGACACCCCTTCAAATTAGTGGATTCGGCTATTTCAGCCACGCCCAGGTGTATACAATCTCCATAGACACACATTGGCAGTAGAATGGCCTTACTGAAGAGCTCAGCGACTTTCAACGTGGCACCGTTATAGGATGTTACCTTTCCAACAAGTCAGTTTGTAAAATATCTGCTCTGCAAGAGCTGCCCAGGTCAACTATAAGTGCTGTTATTGTGAAGTAGAAATGTCTGGGAGCAACAACGGCTCAGCCGCGAAGTGGTAGGCCACGCAAGCTCACAGAACGAGACCGCCGAAATACTAAAATCGTCTGTGCTCGGGTTGCAGCACTCACTACCGAGTTCCAAACTGCCTCTCAGCACAATAACTGTAAATCGGGAGCTTCATGAAATGGGTTTCCATGGCCGAGCAGCCGCACACAAGTCTAAGATCACCATGCATAATGCCAAGCGTCGGCTGGAGTGATGTAAATCTCGCTGCCATTGGACTCTGGAGCAGCGGAAACGCGTTCTCTGGAGTGATGAATCACGCTTCACCATTTGGCAGTCAGATGAACAAATCTGGGTTTGGTGGATGCCAGGAGAACGCTACCTGCCCCAATGCATTGTGCCAACTGTAAAGTTGGTCTGGGGCTGTTTTTCATGGTTCGGGCCCCTTAGTTCCAGTGAAGTGAAATATTAACACTACAGCATACATTGACATTCTAGATGATTCTGTGCTTCCAACTTTGTGGCAACAGTTTGGGGAAGGCCCTTTCCTGTTTCAGCATGACAATGCCCCCGTGCACAAAGCGAGGTCCATACAGAAATGTTTTTTCTAGATCAGTATGGAAGAACTTGAATGGTCTGCACAGAACCCTGACCCCAACCCCATCGAACACCATTGTGGTGAATTGGAACGCCGACTGCGAGCCAGGCCTAATTGCCCAACATCAGTGGCCAACCTCACCTTGTGACTGAATGAAAGCAAGTCCCCACAGCAACGTTCAAACATTTAGTGGAACGCCTTCCCAGAAGAGTAGAGGCTGTTATAGCAGCGAAGGGGGGGAACCAATTCCATATTAATGACTTCCCTGAAGAGTGGAGGCTGTTATAGCAGCGAAGGGGGGGACCAACTCCATATTAATGACTTCCCAGAAGAGTAGAGGCTGTTATAGCAGCGAAGGGGGGGAACCAATTCCATATTTTAATGCCCATTATTTCGGAATGAGATGTTCGTCGAGCAGGTGTCCACATTTTGGTCATGCAGTGTAGGTTGTATTTACAATGTTGTTTGTTCTTCACTGGTTGCCCCTTTCCTTGTGGCAACAGGCAACACATATTGTTGCTGTGGTGGCTCAATCTGGCCCACCAAGCCGCCATGTGTCCATAGGACCTTCAAACTGAACTCCGGACCTACAATGTCAGTTCCACTGCGTTTGTTCATTGTTGCACTCTAAACAAGCACTGATTTAGAACTGAGACACCAGGTGGGTGCAATTAATTATCAGGTAGAACAGAAAAGCAGCAGTTGAAAACCCCTGGTGTAGACCCACCCTAAACCCTTACAGTTAACCTGGTAGGGTCAGAGTTGAATATCCCTGGTGTAGACCCACCCTAAACCCTTACAGTTAACCTGGTAGGGTCAGAGTTGAATATCCCTGGTGTAGACCCACCCTAAACCCTTACAGTTAACCTGGTAGGGTCAGAGTTGAATATCCCTGGTGTAGACCCACCCTAAACCCTTACAGTTAACCTGGTAGGGTCAGAGTTGAATATCCCTGGTGTAGACCCACCCTAACCCTTACAGTTAACCTGGTAGGGTCAGAGTTGAATATCCCTGGTGTAGACCCACCCTAACCCTTACAGTTAACCTGGTAGGGTCAGAGTTGAATATCCCTGGTGTAGACCCACCCTAACCCTTACAGTTAACCTGGTAGGGTCAGAGTTGAATATCCCTGGTGTAGACCCACCCTAACCCTTACAGTTAACCTGGTAGGGTCAGAGTTGAATATCCCTGGTGTAGACCCACCCTAACCCTTACAGTTAACCTGGTAGGGTCAGAGTTGAATATCCCTGGTGTAGACCCACCCTAACCCTTACAGTTTACCTGGTAGGGTCAGAGTTGAATATCCCTGGTGTAGACCCACCCTAACCCTTACAGTTAACCTGGTAGGGTCAGAGTTGAATATCCCTGGTGTAGACCCACCCTAACCCTTACAGTTAACCTGGTAGGGTCAGAGTTGAATATCCCTGGTGTAGACCCACCCTAACCCTTACAGTTAACCTGGTAGGGTCAGAGTTGAATATCCCTGGTGTAGACCCACCCTAACCCTTACAGTTAACCTGGTAGGGTCAGAGTTGAATATCCCTGGTGTAGACCCACCCTAAACTCTTATAGTTAACCTGGTAGGGTCAGAGTTGAATATCCCTGGTGTAGACCCACCCTAACCCTTACAGTTAACCTGGTAGGGTCAGAGTTGAATATCCCTGGTGTAGACCCACCCTAACCCTTACAGTTAACCTGGTAGGGTCAGAGTTGAATATCCCTGGTGTAGACCCACCCTAACCCTTACAGTTAACCTGGTAGGGTCAGAGTTGAATATCCCTGGTGTAGACCCACCCTAACCCTTACAGTTAACCTGGTAGGGTAATTCTGTCATTCTCCTACATATTTAGCAGTAACAAGTTGTCCCACAGAAGAGGGTGACAGTGATTCCTGCTTGACACTCCAAAAACCAGGGTTTGCATCCCAAATGTCTCCCTATATAGTGCACTACATTTGACTAGGGCCCAGGGAGATGAAATCACTCTGGTCTAAAGTAGTGCACTATATAGGGAATAGGGTCCCATAGGGCTCTGGTCTAAAGTAGTGCACTATATAGGGAATAGGGTTCCATAGGGCTCTGGTCTAAAGTAGTGCACTATATAGGGAATAGGGTTCCATAGGGCTCTGGTCTAAAGTAGTGCATTATATAGGGAATAGGGCTCTGGTCTAAAGTAGTGCACTATATAGGGAGTAGGGTGCCATTTGGGATGCTGCCTCAACCATGCCTCCTCCTCCTGCTCCTCCTCCTGCTTCTCCTCCTCCTGCTCCTCCTCCTCCTCCTGCTTCTCCTCCTCCTCCTCCTGCTCCTCCTCCCCCTCCTCCAGTAAATGACCTGACATTGTGCCATTTGACATCATGATTGTAGCACACAGTTCTTCTAGACAGCCAGGATCATTATCCATCTGAAAAATCAATGAACAATCAAAGCAAAAATGTATGTTAGTTATTGCGTGCCTGGCTGAGTGTATAGCCTGGCTGAGTGTATAGCCTGGCTGAGTGTATCGCCTGGCTGAGTGTATCGCCTGGCTGAGTGTATAGCCTGGCTGAGTGTATAGCCTGGCTGAGTGTATAGCCTGGCTGAGTGTATAGTCTGTCTGAGTGTATAGCCTGGCTGAGTGTATAGTCTGGCTGAATGTATAGCCTGGCTGAGTGTATAGCCTGGCTGAGTGTATAGCCTGGCTGAGTGTATAGCCTGGCTGAGTGTATAGCCTGGCTGAGTGTATAGCCTGGCTGAGTGTATAGTCTGGCTGAGTGTATAGCCTGGCTGAATGTATAGCCTGGCTGAAAAGCCTGGCTGAATGTATAGTCTGGCTGAATGTATAGCCTGGCTGAGTGTATAGTCCGGCTGAATGTATAGTCTGGCTGAGTGTATAGTCTGGCTGAATGTATAGCCTGGCTGAATGTATAGTCTGGCTGAATGTATAGCCTGGCTGAATGTATAGTCTGGCTGAGTGTATAGCCTGGCTGAATGTATAGCCTGGCTGAGTGTATAGCCTGGCTGAATGTATAGCCTGGCTGAATGTATAGCCTGGCTGAATGTATAGCCTGGCTGAATGTATAGCCTGGCTGAGTGTATAGCCTGGCTGAATGTATAGTCTGGCTGAATGTATAGCCTGTCTGAATGTATAGCCTGGCTAAATGTATAGCCTGGCTGAATGTATAGCCTGTCTGAATGTATAGCCTGGCTGAATGTATAGCCTGGCTGAATGTATAGCCTGGCTGAATGTATAGCCTGGCTGAATGTATAGTCTGGCTGAGTGTATAGCCTGGCTGAATGTATAGCCTGGCTGAGTGTATAGCCTGGCTGAATGTATAGCCTGGCTGAATGTATAGCCTGGCTGAATGTATAGCCTGGCTGAATGTATAGTCTGGCTGAATGTATAGCCTGGCTGAGTGTATAGCCTGGCTGAATGTATAGTCTGGCTGAATGTATAGCCTGGCTGAATGTATAGCCTGGCTGAGTGTATAGCCTGGCTGAATGTATAGCCTGGCTGAATGTATAGCCTGGCTGAATGTATAGCCTGGCTGAGTGTATATCCTGTCTGAATGTATAGCCTGGCTGAGTGTATAGTCTGGCTGAATGTGTAGCCTGGCTGAATGTATAGTCTGGCTGAATGTATAGCCTGTCTGAATGTATAGTCTGTCTGAATGTATAGCCTGGCTGAATGTATAGCCTGGCTGAGTGTATAGCCTGGCTGAATGTATAGTCTGGCTGAATGTATAGTCTGGCTGAATGTATAGCCTGGCTGAGTGTATAGCCTGGTTGAATGTATAGCCTGGCTGGGTGTATAGCCTGGCTGAGTGTATAGCCTGGCTGAATGTATAGTCTGGCTGAATGTATAGCCTGTCTGAATGTATAGCCTGGCTGAGTGTATAGCCTGGCTGAATGTATAGTCTGGCTGGGTGTATAGCCTGGCTGAATGTATAGTCTGGCTGAATGTATAGCCTGGCTGAATGTATAGTCTGGCTGAATGTATAGCCTGTCTGAATGTATAGCCTGGCTGAGTGTATAGCCTGGCTGAATGTATAGTCTGGCTGGGTGTATAGCCTGGCTGAATGTATAGCCTGGCTGAATGTATAGCCTGGCTGAATGTATAGTCTGGCTGGGTGTATAGCCTGGCTGAGTGTATAGCCTGTCTGAATGTATAGCCTGTCTGAATGTATAGTCTGGCTGAATGTATAGCCTGGCTGAGTGTATAGCCTGGCTGAATGTATAGCCTGTCTGAATGTATAGTCTGGCTGGGTGTATAGTCTGGCTGAATGTATAACCTGGCTGGGTGTATAGCCTGGCTGAATGTATAGCCTGGCTGAATGTATAGCCTGGCTGAATGTATAGCCTGGCTGAGTGTATAGCCTGGCTGAATGTATAGTCTGGCTGAATGTATAGCCTGGCTGAGTGTATAGTCTGGCTGAATGTATAGCCTGGCTGAATGTATAGTCTGTCTGAATGTATAGCCTTTACTGAGTGTATAGCCTTGCTGAGTGTATAGCCTGGCTGAATGTATAGTCTGGCTGAATGTATAGCCTGGCTGAGTGTATAGCCTTGCTGAATGTATAGCCTGGCTGAGTGTATAGCCTGGCTGAATGTGTAGCCTGGCTGAATGTATAGTCTGGCTGAATGTATAGCCTGTCAATGTATAGCCTGGCTGAGTGTATAGCCTGTCTGGGTGTATAGCCTGGCTGAATGTGTAGCCTGGCTGAATGTGTAGCCTGGCTGAATGTATAGTCTGGCTGAATGTATAGTCTGGCTGGGTGTATAGTCTGGCTGAGTGTATAGCCTGGCTGAATGTATAGCCTGGCTGAATGTATAGCCTGGCTGAATGTATAGCCTGGCTGAGTGTATAGCCTGTCTGAATGTATAGTCTGGCTGAATGTATAGTCTGGCTGAGTGTATAGTCTGGCTGAATGTATAGCCTGGCTGAGTGTATAGCCTGGCTGAATGTATAGCCTGGCTGAGTGTATAGCCTGGCTGAATGTATAGTCTGGCTGGGTGTATAGCCTGTCTGAATGTATAGCCTGGCTGAGTGTATAGCCTGGCTGAATGTATAGCCTGGCTGAATGTATAGCCTGGCTGAATGTATAGCCTGGCTGAATGTACAGTCTGGCTGAATGTATAGTCTGGCTGGGTGTATAGCCTGGCTGAATGTATAGCCTGGCTGGGTGTATAGCCTGGCTGAGTGTATAGCCTGGCTGAGTGTATAGCCTGGCTGGGTGTATAGCCTGGCTGAATGTATAGTCTGGCTGGGTGTATAGCCTGGCTGAATGTATAGCCTGGCTGAATGTATAGCCTGGCTGAGTGTATAGCCTGGCTGAATGTATAGTCTGGCTGAATGTATAGCCTGGCTGAATGTATAGCCTGGCTGAGTGTATAGCCTGGCTGGGTGTATAGCCTGGCTGAATGTATAGCCTGTCTGAATGTATAGTCTGGCTGAATGTATAGCCTGGCTGAATGTATAGCCTGGCTGAGTGTATAGCCTGGCTGAGTGTATAGCCTGGCTGGGTGTATAGCCTGGCTGAATGTATAGTCTGGCTGGGTGTATAGGCTGGCTGAATGTATAGCCTGGCTGAATGTATAGCCTGGCTGAGTGTATAGCCTGGCTGAGTGTATAGTCTGGCTGAATGTATAGCCTGGCTGAATGTATAGCCTGGCTGAGTGTATAGTCTGGCTGAGTGTATAGTCTGGCTGAATGTATAGTCTGGCTGGGTGTATAGTCTGGCTGGGTGTATAGCCTGGCTGAATGTATAGTCTGGCTGAATGTATAGCCTGGCTGGGTGTATAGTCTGGCTGAATGTATAGCCTGGCTGGGTGTATAGCCTGGCTAAGTGTATAGCATGGCTGGGTGTATAGCCTGGCTGAGTGTATAGCCTGGCTGAATGTATAGCCTGGCTGAATGTATAGCCTGGCTGAATGTATAGCCTGGCTGAGTGTATAGTCTGGCTGAGTGTATAGGCTGGCTGAATGTATAGCCTGGCTGAATGTATAGCCTGGCTGAATGTATAGTCTGGCTGGGTGTATAGCCTGGCTGAATGTATAGTCTGGCTGGATGTATAGCCTGGCTGAATGTATAGCCTGGCTGAATGTATAGCCTGGCTGGGTGTATAGTCTGGCTGGGTGTATAGCCTGTCTGAATGTATAGCCTGGCTGAATGTATAGTCTGGCTGAATGTATATTCTGGCTGGGTGTATAGCCTGTCTGAATGTATAGTCTGGCTGAATGTATAGCCTGGCTGAATGTATAGCCTGGCTGAATGTATAGCCTGGCTGAATGTATAGTCTGGCTGAATGTATAGCCTGGCTGAGTGTATAGCCTGGCTGAATGTATAGCCTGTCTGAATGTATAGCCTGGCTGGGTGTATAGCCTGGCTGGGTGTATAGCCTGGCTGAATGTATAGCCTGGCTGAGTGTATAGCCTGGCTGAATGTATAGCCTGGCTGAATGTATAGTCTGGCTGGGTGTATAGCCTGGCTGAATGTATAGCCTGGCTGAATGTATAGTCTGGCTGAATGTATAGCCTGGCTGAATGTATAGTCTGGCTGAGTGTATAGCCTGGCTGGGTGTATAGCCTGGTATGTTTTCCCATGGAACTGTAAGAACAAAGCCTGTGACCAAAACTACATTAAAATTATATACACTGCTCAAAAAAATAAAGGGAACACTTAAACAACACAATGTAACTCCAAGTCAATCACACTTCTGTGAAATCAAACTGTCCACTTAGGAAGCAACACTGATTGACAATAAATTTCACATGCTGTTGTGCAAATGGAATAAACAAAAGGTGGAAATTATAGGCAATTAGCAAGACACCCCCAATAAAGGAGTGGTTCTGCAGGTGGTGACCACAGACCACTTCTCAGTTCCTATGCTTCCTGGCTGATGTTTTGGTCACTTTTGAATGCTGGCGGTGCTTTCACTCTAGTGGTAGCATGAGACGGAGTCTACAACCCACACAAGTGGCTCAGGTAGTGCAGCTCATCCAGGATGGCACATCAATGCGAGCTGTGGCAAGAAGGTTTGCTGTGTCTGTCAGCGTAGTGTCCAGAGCATGGAGGTGCTACCAGGAGACAGGCCAGTACATCAGGAGACGTGGAGGAGGCCGTAGGAGGGCAACAACCCAGCAGCAGGACCGCTACCTCCGCCTTTGTGCAAGGAGCCCTGCAAAATGACCTCCAGCAGGCCACAAATGTGCATGTGTCTGCTCAAACGGTCAGAAACAGACTCCATGTGGGTGGTATGAGGGCCCGACGTCCACAGGTGGGGGTTGTGCTTACAGCCCAACACCGTGCAGGACGTTTGGCATTTGCCAGAGAACACCAAGATTGGCAAATTCGCCACTGGCGCCCTGTGCTCTTCACAGATGAAAGCAGGTTCACACTGAGCACATGAGCACATGTGACAGAGTCTGGAGACGCCGTGGAGAACGTTCTGCTGCCTGCAACATCCTCCAGCATGACCGGTTTGGCGGTGGGTCAGTCATGGTGTGGGGTGGCATTTCTTAGTGGGGCCGCACAGCCCTCCATGTGCTCCCCATCCAACCTGACAGAGTTTAAGAGGATCTGCAGAGAAGATTGGGAGAAACTCCCAAAATACAGGTGTGCCAAGCTTGTAGCGTCATACCCAAGAACTCGCAGCTGTAATCGCAGCCAAAGGTGTTTCAACAAAGTACTGCATAATGGGTCTGAATACTTATGGAAATGTCATATTTCATTATTTTATTTTTGTATACATTTGCAAACATTTCTAAAAACCTGTTTTTGCTTTGTCATTATGGGATATTGTGTGTAGATTGAGGCAAAACATTTTGAAAAAGTGAAGGGGTCTAAATATTTTCGGGATGCACTATAAATATTTTGTCTTGCCCATTCACCCTCTGAATGGCACACATACACAATCCACGTCTCAATTGTCTCAAGGCTTAAAAATCCTTCTTTAACCCGTCTCTTTGAAGTGGATTTAAAAAGTCGATTCAATAAGGGATCACAGCTTTCGTCTGGATTCACCTGGTCAGTCTATGTTCATAATGTTTTGTCCATTCAGTGTATTTGGCAGCAACTGTGTAAGGCTCTGGTGCTACACTATAAATTCACAATAAATACCCAGAATGGTGATACACTCTATAAAGACCCAGAATGGTGCTGCACTCTATAAAGACCCAGAATGGTGCTGCACTCTATAAAGACCCAGAATGGTGCTGCACTCTATAAAGACCCTGAATGGTGCTGCACTCTATAAAGACCCAGAAAGGTGCTGCACTCTATAAAGACCCAGAATGGTGCTGCACTCTATAAAGACCCAGAATGGTGCTGCACTCTATAAAGACCCAGAATGGTGCTGCACTCTATAAAGACCCAGAATGGTGCTGCACTCTATAAAGACCCAGAATGGTGCTGCATTCTATAAAGACCCAGAATGGTGCTGCACTCTATAAAGACCCAGAATGGTGCTGCACTCTATAAAGACCCAGAATGGTGCTGCACTCTATAAAGACCCAGAATGGTGCTGCACTCTATAAAGACCCAGAATGGTGCTACACTCTATAAAGACCCAGAATGGTGCTGCACTCTATAAAGACCCAGAATGGTGCTGCACTCTATAAAGACCCAGAATGGTGCTGCACTCTATAAAGACCCAGAATGGTGCTGCACTCTATAAAGACCCAGAATGGTGCTACACTCTATAAAGACCCAGAATGGTGCTGCACTCTATAAAGACCCAGAATGGTGCTGCACTCTATAAAGACCCAGAATGGTGCTGCACTCTATAAAGACCCGGAATGGTGCTGCACTCTATAAAGACCCAGAATGGTGCTGCACTCTATAAAGACCCAGAATGGTGCTGCACTCTATAAAGACCCAGAATGGTGCTACACTCTATAAAGACCCAGAATGGTGCTACACTCTATAAAGACCCAGAATGGTGCTGCACTCTATAAAGACCCAGAATGGTGCTGCACTCTATAAAGACCCAGAATGGTGCTGCACTCTATAAAGACCCAGAATGGTGCTGCACTCTATAAAGACCCAGAATGGTGCTGCACTCAATAAAGACCCAGAATGGTGCTGCACTCTATAAAGACCCCGAATGGTGCTGCACTCTATAAAGACCCAGAATGGTGCTGCACTCTATAAAGACCCAGAATGGTGCTGCACTCTATAAAGACCCAGAATGGTGCTACACTCTATAAAGACCCAGAATGGTGCTACACTCTATAAAGACCCAGAATGGTGCTACACTCTATAAAGACCCAGAATGGTGCTACACTCTATAAAGACCCAGAATGGTGCTACACTCTATAAAGACCCAGAATGGTGCTGCACTCTATAAAGACCCAGAATGGTGCTGCACTCTATACAGACCCAGAATGGTGCTGCACTCTATAAAGACCCAGAATGGTGCTGCACTCTATAAAGACCCAGAATGGTGCTGCACTCAATAAATTCACAATAAATACAGAGAATAAAGTCAAGACATTGGGATTGCTGCTATCAGTTCAAAGACGCGTCAATGAATGTGATATGTGTTTGGTAATGTACTGACTGCTAGTCGCTCTAGATAAGGTCTGCTAGTCACTCTAGTTAAGGTCTGCTAGTCACTCTAGATCAGGTCTGCTGGTCACTCTAGATCAGGTCTGCTAGTCGCTCTAGATAAGATCTGCTAGTCGCTCTAGATCAGGTCTGCTAGTCGCTCTAGATCAGGTCTGCTAGTCGCTCTAGATCAGGTCTGCTAGTCGCTCTAGATAAGATCTGCTGGTCGCTCTAGATCAGGTCTGCTAGTCGCTCTAGATCAGGTCTGCTAGTCGCTCTAGATCAGGTCTGCTAGTCACTAGTTAAGGTCTGCTAGTCGCTCTAGATCAGGTCTGCTAGTCGCTCTAGATAAGGTCTGCTAGTCGCTCTAGATCAGGTCTGCTAGTCACTCTAGATAAGGTCTGCTAGTCGCTCTAGATCAGGTCTGCTAGTCACTCTAGATCAGGTCTGCTAGTCGCTCTAGATCAGGTCTGCTAGTCGCTCTAGATCAGGTCTGCTAGTCGCTCTAGATAAGGTCTGCTGGTCGCTCTAGATAAGGTCTGCTAGTCTCTCTAGATCAGGTCTGCTAGTCGCTCTAGATCAGGTCTGCTAGTCGCTCTAGATAAGGTCTGCTGGTCGCTCTAGATAAGGTCTGCTAGTCGCTCTAGATAAGGTCTGCTGGTCGCTCTAGATCAGGTCTGCTGGTCACTAGTTAAGGTCTGCTAGTCGCTCTAGATCAGGTCTGCTAGTCGCTCTAGATCAGGTCTGCTAGTCACTCTAGATCAGGTCTGCTAGTCACTCTAGTTAAGGTCTGCTAGTCACTCTAGATACGGTCTGCTAGTCACTCTAGTTAAGGTCTGCTAGTCACTCTAGATCAGGTCTGCTAGTCACTCTAGATCAGGTCTGCTAGTCGCTCTAGATAAGATCTGCTAGTCGCTCTAGATCAGGTCTGCTGGTCGCTCTAGATAAGGTCTGCTAGTCACTAGTTAAGGTCTGCTGGTCGCTCTAGATACGGTCTGCTAGTCGCTCTAGATCAGGTCTGCTGGTCGCTCTAGATAAGGTCTGCTAGTCACTAGTTACGGTCTGCTAGTCGCTCTAGATCAGGTCTGCTAGTCACTCTAGATCAGGTCTGCTAGTCACTAGTTAAGGTCTGCTAGTCGCTCTAGATAAGGTCTGCTAGTCACTAGTTAAGGTCTGCTAGTCGCTCTAGATCAGGTCTGCTAGTCGCTCTAGATCAGGTCTGCTGGTCGCTCTAGATCAGGTCTGCTAGTCGCTCTAGATCAGGTCTGCTAGTCACTCTAGATCAGGTCTGCTGGTCGCTCTAGATCAGGTCTCCTAGTCGCTCTAGATCAGGTCTGCTAGTCACTCTAGATAAGGTCTGCTGGTCGCTCTAGATAAGGTCTGCTAGTCGCTCTAGATAAGGTCTGCTGGTCGCTCTAGATCAGGTCTGCTGGTCGCTCTAGTTAAGGTCTGCTAGTCGCTCTAGATCAGGTCTGCTGGTCACTAGTTAAGGTCTGCTAGTCGCTCTAGATCAGGTCTGCTAGTCACTCTAGATCAGGTCTGCTGGTCGCTCTAGATAAGGTCTGCTAGTCACTCTAGTTAAGGTCTGCTAGTCACTCTAGATACGGTCTGCTAGTCACTCTAGTTAAGGTCTGCTAGTCACTCTAGATCAGGTCTGCTAGTCACTCTAGATCAGGTCTGCTTGTCGCTCTAGATAAGATCTGCTAGTCGCTCTAGATCAGGTCTGCTGGTCGCTCTAGATACGATCTGCTAGTCACTAGTTAAGGTCTGCTGGTCGCTCTAGATACGGTCTGCTAGTCGCTCTAGATCAGGTCTGCTAGTCACTCTAGATCAGGTCTGCTAGTCACTAGTTAAGGTCTGCTAGTCGCTCTAGATAAGGTCTGCTAGTCACTAGTTAAGGTCTGCTAGTCGCTCTAGATCAGGTCTGCTAGTCGCTCTAGATCAGGTCTGCTGGTTGCTCTAGATCAGGTCTGCTAGTCGCTCTAGATCAGGTCTGCTAGTCACTCTAGATCAGGTCTGCTGGTCGCTCTAGATCAGGTCTGCTAGTCGCTCTAGATCAGGTCTGCTAGTCACTCTAGATCAGGTCTGCTAGTCGCTCTAGATCAGGTCTGCTAGTCGCTCTAGATCAGGTCTGCTAGTCGCTCTAGATCAGGTCTGCTAGTCACTCTAGATCAGGTCTGCTAGTCGCTCTAGATCAGGTCTGCTGGTCGCTCTAGATCAGGTCTGCTAGTCGCTCTAGATCAGGTCTGCTAGTCACTCTAGATCAGGTCTGCTGGTCACTCTAGATCAGGTCTGCTAGTCGCTCTAGATCAGGTCTGCTAGTCACTCTAGATCAGGTCTGCTAGTCGCTCTAGATCAGGTCTGCTAGTCGCTCTAGATCAGGTCTGCTAGTCACTCTAGATCAGGTCTGCTAGTCACTAGATCAGGTCTGCTAGTCGTTGTTTGTCATTCATGGTACAGTATGTTGACAATGTGTTGTTGTGTTTCTTGTTGTTTCCAGGCTAGGCTTCCCCATGATGCTAATGACCTGTACCATAGGGATGTGCTACCTGCTGGCCACAATCATCGGACTGGGCTGGACCCTCTAACCTGCTCCCCACTGCACTACCAAAGAGAGACTGTTTGAGTGAATGTGTGAGATACAGAGAGTTTCAAAATGTTGGACGCAGCTCAAAAGTTCCTTCACAGATTCAAAGTTTCAGCTCATTTGGAAAGCGGTGGACGTCATCTCGAGTACCCATATCATAACTGTCACATGACAGTTATGATATGCAGTAGTTAGCCTACAACAGCAGTACAACAACAGGGATGTGTTGCAACATGAGGAAAACAAGCTAAAGTGAATGGATCATCATTTACACTTAGAGCAAACGGAGCCAGGGCTTTTCTACACTACATGGCCTCAGTCTACAGATCTCTCCATGGTGCTCTTCATTCTACAGCCCTCTATCTCTCCATGGAGCTCTTCAGTCTACAGCCCTCTCTATCTCTCCATGGAGCTCTTCAGTCTACAGCCCTCTCTATCTCTCTACGGTGCTCTTCAGTCTACAGCTCTCTCTATCTCTCTACGGTGCTCTTCAGTCTACAGCCCTCTCTATCTCTCCATGGTGCTCTTCAGTCTACAGCCCTCTATCTCTCTCCATGGTGCTCTTCAGTCTACAGCCCTCTCTATCTCTCCATGGTGCTCTTCAGTCTACAGCCCTCTCTATCTCTCCATAGTGCTCTTCAGTCTACAGCCCTCTCTATCTCTCCATGGTGCTCTTCAGTCTACAGCCCTCTCTATCTCTCCATGGTGCTCTTCAGTCTACAGCCCTCTCTATCTCTCTACGGTGCTCTTCAGTCTATAGCCCTCTCTATCTCTCCATGGTGCTCTTCATTCTACAGCCCTCTCTATCTCTCTACGGTGCTCTTCAGTCTACAGCCCTCTCTATCTCTCCATGGTGCTCTTCATTCTACAGCCCTCTCTATCTCTCTCCATGGTGCTCTTCAGTCTACAGCCCTCTCTATCTCTCCATGGTGCTCTTCAGTCTACAGCCCTCTCTATCTCTCTACGGTGGTCTTCAGTCTACAGCCCTCTCTATCTCTCTCCATGGTGCTCTTCAGTCTACAGCCCTCTCTATCTCTCCATGGTGCTCTTCAGTCTATAGCCCTCTCTATCTCTCCATGGTGCTCTTCAGTCTACAGCCCTCTCTATCTCTCTCCATGGTGCTCTTCAGTCTACAGCCCTCTCTATCTCTCCATGGTGCTCTTCATTCTACAGCCATGGTGCTCTTCATTCCATGGTGCTCTTTAGATCCGCAGGGCTCTCCATGGTGCTCTTTAGATCCACAGGGCTCTCCATGGTGCTCTCCAGATCCGCAGGGCTCTCCGTGGTGCTCTCCAGATCCACAGGGCTCTCCATGGTGCTCTCCAGATCCGCAGGGCTCTCCATGGTGCTCTCCAGATCTGCAGGGCTCTCCATGGTGCTCTTTAGATCCACAGGGCTCTCCATGGTGCTCTTTAGATCCACAGGGCTCTCCATGGTGCTCTTTAGATCCGCAGGGCTCTCCATGGTGCTCTTTAGATCCACAGGGCTCTCCATGGTGCTCTTTAGATCCACAGGGCTCTCCATGGTGCTCTCCAGATCCGCAGGGCTCTCCATGGTGCTCTCCAGATCCGCAGGGCTTTAGATCCACAGGGCTCTCCATGGTGCTCTCCAGATCCGCAGGGCTCTCCATGGTGCTCTCCAGATCCGCAGGGCTCTCCATGGTGCTCTTTAGATCCACAGGGCTCTCCATGGTGCTCTTTAGATCCACAGGGCTCTCCATGGTGCTCTTTAGATCCACAGGGCTCTCCATGGTGCTCTCCAGATCCGCAGGGCTCTCTGTGGTGCTCTCTAGATCCACAGGGCTCTCTGTGGTGCTCTCCAGATCCACAGGGCTCTCTGTGGTGCTCTCCAGATCCACAGGGCTCTCTGTGGTGCTCTCCAGATCCGCAGGGCTCTCTGTGGTGCTCTCCAGATCCACAGGGCTCTCCATGGTGCTCTTTAGATCCACAGGGCTCTCTGTGGTGCTCTCCAGATCCGCAGGGCTCTCTGTGGTGCTCTCCAGATCCACAGGGCTCTCCATGGTGCTCTTTAGATCCACAGGGCTCTCTGTGGTGCTCTCCAGATCCGCAGGGCTCTCCATGGTGCTTCTGCTTATATGGGTATATTATTAAAATATTACGATTTTTCATGTAATTTCTTTGGTGCTCAAAACTCTGAATCAGCTGAGCTACATTATATGGAATCATCATCATGGCCCTGTTACCCAACAAAAGGGATGTTTCTGTGGCCTATTACAAGGTTGTATGTAGGCCTGACTTTGGGCTGGATTCAATTAGATTGACATCCGCATAGCTGCGTTAGAGCTGTCAAATCCACAAGCTGCTTGTTTCGATACGATACCTACCTTATCGTGGACAGTGGTGGAAAAAGTACCCAACTCTCATACTTGAGTTAAAGTAAAGATACCTCAATAGAAAATGACTCAAAAAATGACTCAGTAAAAGTCACCCAGTAAAATACTACTGGAGTAAAAATCTAAAAGTATTTGGTTAAAAGATACTTAAGTATTAAAAGTAAATGTATAAATTATTTCAAATTCCTTATATTAAGCAAACCAGATGGCACCATTTTCTTGTTTTTTATTTTTTTTCTAATGTACAATATTTTCTTAAGGAATGTAGTAAAGTAAAAGTAGTCAAAAATGTAAATAGTAAAGTACAGCTACCCGAAAAAACTTCTTAAGTAGTACTTTAAAGGGTTTTTACTTAGAGTACTTTACACCACTGATCGTGGACACTGCCATTGGATACAACAAAACCACACCCCACAATAATCCGACAAAATCCCGTACAGCCGTGTTAGAAGTTCATGCAGCCGCGTTACAACATCAAACACTCGAATTAGACGGGCGTGAATCCTCCCATCCAAACATGAAAACAAACAAAAGCCTAACATCAATGGTTTGACATTGAGAGTCATTATTTCAATCGATAGGGCCGTTCTGAACTTCTAACGCATTATGGGTAATGAGGAAGGGAGGGGTTTTTGACACATGAGCAGCCGCTCACCAATATGTCAGCTCACACCACAGTCACGCCTCCAAAACCGCCACAACATCTGCTATGCGAATGTCGGCCACCGCTGGTTAACGCTGGTTAACGCTGCTTACCGCTGCTTACCGCTGGTTACCTCTGGTTACCGCTGGTTACCTCTGGTTACCTCTGGTTACCGCTGGTTACCTCTGGTTAACGCTGGTTACCGCTGGTTACCTCTGGTTACCGCTGGTTAACACTGGTTATCGCTGTTTACCGCTGTTTACCGCAGGTTAACGCTGTTTACTGCTGGTTACCGCTGGTTAACGCTGGTTACCGCTGGTTACCGCTGGTTACCGCTGTTTACCGCTGGTTACCGCTGTTTACCGCTGGTTACCTCTGGTTAACGCTGGTTACCGCTGGTTACCGCTGGTTACCGCTTGTTACCGCTGGTTACCGCTGTTTACTGCTGGTTACCTCTGGTTAACGCTGGTTACCTCTGGTTACCGCTGGTTACCGCTGTTTACCGCAGGTTAACGCTGTTTACTGCTGGTTACCGCTGGTTACCGCTGGTTAACGCTGGTTATCGCTGTTTACCGCTGTTTACCGCAGGTTAACGCTGTTTACCGCTGGTTACCGCTGGTTACCGCTGGTTACCTCTGGTTACCGCTGGTTACCGCTGTTTACCGCTGTTTACCGCAGGTTAACGCTGTTTACCGCAGGTTAACGCTGTTTACTGCTGGTTACCGCTGGTTACCGCTCGATCTGATGGAATCCAGGTCTTAGTGTCTTAAACTATCAAATATAAAATCAGAAATGAAGGAAATACTCCTATGAAGACTAGTATGAATACGATGGGTAGTATGTTGTAATCTTGTATGTTATATCATTTTAAATGCATATTCCTATTTAATCCCAATGATTTAACCTAGTTAGTCATATTTAACATAGACAATGTTTAATGACATTATTGCCGATGTACTTAATAGGCCACACCATTCCACAGTGTCCAGCTCAAAACCCATAATGTCAATGTGTTGCTCTGTCATGGTCTGGATATAGATTGAACCATAATGTGTGTACTGCAGCAACCCTCCAGCCCGGAGCAGCCTTCTTACTGAGAAACACCGATGGACATTAAGAACAATAAAACCTTTAACAAGTGGTGGAATTTTACTGGTCTGATTGTCTTCAAGGTAGAACGCTCACACTCTTACTCAGGGAGGGGCGAGGACTGACTCAGGGAGGGGCGAGGACTGACTCAGCGAGGGGGCGAGGACTGACTCAGGGAGGGGGCGAGGACTGACTCAGGGAGGGGCGAGGACTGACTCAGGGAGGGGCGAGAGCGAAGACTGACTCAGGGAGGGGCGAGGACTGACTCAGGGAGGGGGCGAGGACTGACTCAGGGAGGGGGCGAGGACTGACTCAGGGAGGGGCGAGGACTGACTCAGGGAGGGGCGAGGTACAGGTACACATATGATTAGAATACAGCCACAGTTACACATATGGTTAGAATACAGCCACAGGTACACATATGGTTAGAATACAGGTACACATGGTTAGAATACAGGTACACATGTTTAGATTACAGGTAACATGGTTAGAATACAGCCACAGGTACACATATGGTTAGAATACAGGTACACATGGTTAGAATACAGGTACACATGGTTAGAATACAGCCACAGGTACACATATGATTGGAATACAAACATCTAGCCTCTCTACCTCTCTACACCTGCTCCAATGAGACAGCTAGCCTCTCTACCTCTCTACACCTGCTCCAATGAGACAGCTAGCCTCTCTACACCTGTTCCAATGAGACAGGTAGCCTCTCTACCTCTCTACACCTGCTCCAATGAGACAGCTAGCCTCTCTACCTCTCTACACCTGCTCCAATGAGACAGCTAGCCTCTCTACCTCTCTACACCTGCTCCAGTGAGACAGCTAGCCTCTCTACCTCTCTACACCTGCTCCAATGAGACAGCTAGCCTCTCTACCTCTCTACACCTGCTCCAATGAAACAGCTAGCCTCTCTACCTCTCTACACCTGCTCCAATGAGACAGCTAGCCTCTCTACACCTCTACACCTGCTCCAATGAGACAGCTAGCCTCTCTACCTCTCTACACCTGTTCCAATGAGACAGCTAGCCTCTCTACCTCTCTACACCTGCTCCAATGAGACAGCTAGCCTCTCTACCTCTCTACACCTGCTCCAATGAGACAGCTAGCCTCTCTACCTCTCTACACCTGCTCCAATGAGACAGCTAGCCTCTCTACCTCTCTACACCTGCTTCAATGAGACAGGTAGCCTCTCTACCTCTCTACACCTGCTCCAATGAGACAGCTAGCCTCTCTACCTCTCTACACCTGCTCCAATGAGACAGCTAGCCTCTCTACCTCTCTACACCTGCTCCAATGAGACAGCTAGCCTCTCTACCTCTCTACACCTGCTCCAATGAGACAGCTAGCCTCTCTACCTCTCTACACCTGCTCCAATGAGACAGCTAGCCTCTCTACCTCTCTACACCTGCTCCAATGAGACAGCTAGCCTCTCTACACCTGCTCCAATGAGACAGCTAGCCTCTCTACCTCTCTACACCTGCTCCAATGAGACAGCTAGCCTCTCTACCTCTCTACACCTGCTCCAATGAGACAGCTAGCCTCTCTACCTCTCTACACCTGCTCCAATGAGACAGTTAGCCTCTCTACACCTGTTCCAATGAGACAGGTAGCCTCTCTACCTCTCTACACCTGCTCCAATGAGACAGCTAGCCTCTCTACCTCTCTACACCTGCTCCAATGAGACAGCTAGCCTCTCTACCTCTCTACACCTGCTCCAATGAGACAGCTAGCCTCTCTACCTCTCTACACCTGCTCCAATGAGACAGCTAGCCTCTCTACCTCTCTACACCTTCTCCAATGAGACAGCTAGCCTCTCTACCTCTCTACACCTGCTCCAATGAGACAGCTAGCCTCTCTACCTCTCTACACCTGCTCCAATGAGACAGCTAGCCTCTCTACCTCTCTACACCTGCTCCAATGAGACAGCTAGCCTCTCTACCTCTCTACACCTTCTCCAATGAGACAGCTAGCCTCACTACCTCTCTACACCTGCTCCAATGAGACAGCTAGCCTCTCTACCTCTCTACACCTGCTCCAATGAGACAGCTAGCCTCTCTACCTCTCTACACCTGCTCCAATGAGACAGCTAGCCTCTCTACCTCTACACCTGCTCCAATGAGACAGCTAGCCTCTCTACCTCTCTACACCTGCTCCAATGAGACAGCTTGCCTCTCTACCTCTCTACACCTGCTCCAGTGCCCAGCAGCACCATCTTTTCTTAACTGTAACACCTTGGTTCAACAGGTACTGTAGAGTCCGTTTCTCACTGCCTGAACACATGACTGGAGAGACACATATCTGCATCCCAAATGGCACCCTACTCCCTATATAGTGCACTACTTTTGACCAGGGTCCTGGCTCTGCATATGACTACATAGGGACTAGGGTACCATTTAGGATTTAGCCATGGGTTGTGTAGGCTGCAGACAGACAGGTGTTAGGTAGGGGAGATCCTTTTTCTGGTCCTCTCTGAATCTTCATGGGGTAAAAATCTACATATTTAAACATACAGGCATGTACTGGCATGGACACATGAATCGACAACATGTAAAAGAATCAGATTTCATGTACATTTAAGAGCATCAGATTACATATAAAAACATCAGATTACATGTAGAAGCGTCAGATTACATGTAAAAGCATCAGATTACATGTTAGAGCGTCAGATTACATGTAAAAACATCAGATTACATGTTAGAGCATCAGATTACATGTAAAAGCATCAGATTACATGTTAGAGCATCAGATTACATGTAAAAGCATCAGATTACATGTTAGAGCATCAGATTACATTGAACCTCTACGGGATCGGTGTCCCCTCCGCGGGACGGTTGAGCTAACGTAGCTACTGTGATTAGCATGAGGCTGTAAGTAACAAAAATAAATCCCAGGACATAGACATATCTGATATGGGCAGATATGTTAATCTAGTTCTTGTTAACCTAACTGCACTTTCCAATTTACAGTAGACATTACAGTGAAATAATACCATGCTATTGTTTGAGGAGAGTGCACATTTATGAACTTGAAAATGTATTATAAAACCAATTAGGCACATTTGGGCAGACTTGATAGAGCATTTTGAACAGATATGCAATGGTTCCTTGGATCAGTCTAAAACTTTGCACATACACTGCTGCCATCTAGTGGCCAAAATCTAAATTGCACCTGGGCTGGAATAATACATCATGGCCTTTCTCTTGCGTTTCAAAAATGATGGTACAAAAAAAAAGAAAACAAATAATTTTGGGGGGGTTGTATTATCTATTACCAGATCTAATGTGGTACATCCTCCTACATTCCTTTCACATTTCCACAAATTTAAAGTGTTTCCTTTCAAATGGTACCAAGCTTCATGTCCTGAGCTACAGGCAGTTAGATTTGGGTTTGTCATTTTAGGCAACAATTGAAAAAAAAGGGGGCTATCCCTAAATTTTAAGAGCACCAGATTACATGTTAGAACATCAGAATACATGTAAAAGCATCATATTACATGTAAAAGCATCAAATTACATGTAAAAGCATCAGATTACATGATAGAACATCAGAATACATGTAAAAGCATCATATTACATGTACAGTAAGAGCATCAGATTACATGTTAGCATCAGATTACATGTTAGCATCAGATTACATGTTAGCATCAGATTATATGTTAGCATCATATTACATGTTAGCATCAGATTACATGTTAGCATCAGATTACATGTTAGCATGTTAGCATCAGATTACATGTTAGCATCAGATTACATGTTAGCATCAGATTACATGTTAGAACATCAGATTACATGTTAGCATCAGATTAGGCCCAATGCAGTAATAACCAACAAGTAATCTAACCTAACAATTCCACAACTACTACCTTATACACAGACCAGGCCGGGTGACTGCAAAGCAATTTGTGACAACTACTGTTGTAAAAAAGGCTTTATAAAAAAACATTTTATTGATTGTTGATTGTATTTCTTGAACACAACTCTAAACATTTACTCTGTCGTTTGTTCTCTGTGCTTGTCTCCTTGGCTTGGCTCCGTATTTAATATGCACCAGTGTCTCTGTGTGTGTTAATGCATGCTGTATCGATTCTCTCCGCTCTGACTCTCTGGAACTGTCCATTAGGAGCTCATTGTATCTGGAGTGCCTGATAACATGCAGATGCTCTGAAAGACAGCTGTAGAATCTGGCCGTGTCCCAATTAATTGGTACCCTCTTCCGCACTACTTTTGATTATTTGGCTCTGGTCTAAAGTAAGTGCATGATGGAGGTAATAGGGTGCCATTTGGAACTCAGCCAGACAGTGATCTACCAGGAGAGAAGGGAACATTGAGAGCAGATACTCATTCATTCTTCTATGGAAATAATCACATCCAGATAACGAACCAAACTGAACATGCTTTTTTAAACAGCTTTCAAATGACATGAAGCATTAATGATAATGTTCATTATTTAAAACCAAACATGTATTGAAGTATTTTACAGTACATGTGACTCTAGGTAAGGTCATGTGCTTTCTATGTAGGAATATGGGTTCATATGAATATATGGGTTCATATGAATATATGGGATCATATGAATATATGGGTTATATATGGGTTCATATGAATATATGGGTTCATATGAATATATGGGTTCATATGAATATAGGGGATCATATAAATATATGGGTTATATATGGGTTCATATGAATATATGGGTTCATATGAATATATGGGTTCATATGAATATATGGGTTCATATGAATATATGGGTTCATATGAATATATGGGTTCATATGAATATATGGGTTCATATGAATATATGGGTTCATATGAATATTTTATATTAGGTGCCTTCCATGTTTTTTTCTTTTTGGAGACAGGCGGAAAGGGGGAAAGGGGGGGATACCTAGTCAGTTGTACAACTGACTGCATTCAACTGAAATGTGTCTTCTGCTTTTAACCCAACCCCTCTGAATCAGAGAGGTGGGGAGTGTGGGGGGGGGGGGGGGGGGGGGGCTGCCTTAAGCGACGTCCACGTCATCGGCGCCCGGGGAACAGTGGGTTAACTGCCTTGCTCAGGGCCCGGGGAACAGTGGGTTAACTGCCCTGCTCAGGGCCCGGGGAACAGTGGGTTAACTGCCCTGCTCAGGGCCCGGGGAACAGTGGGTTAACTGCCCTGCTCAGGGCCCGGGGAACAATGGGTTAACTGCCTTGCTCAGGGCCCGGGGCACAGTGGGTTAACTGCCCTGCTCAGGGCCCGGGGAACAGTGGGTTAACTGCCCTGCTCAGGGCCCGGGGAACAGTGGGTTAACTGCCCTGCTCAGGGGCAGAACAACAGATTTTTAACATGTCAGCTCCGGGATTCGATCCAGCAACCTTTCGTTTACTGGCCCAACCATGTCCCATAGTGCTCTGGTCTAAAGTCATGTCCCATAGTGCTCTGGTCTAAAGTCATGTCCCATAGTGCTCTGGTCTAAAGTCATGTCCCATAGTGCTCTGGTCTAAAGTCATGTCCCATAGTGCTCTGGTCTAAAGTCATGTCCCATAGTGCTCTGGTCTAAAGGCATATAGTGCTCTGGTCTAAAGTCATGTCTCACAGGGCTCTGGTCTAAAGCCATGTCCCACAGGGCTCTGATCTAAAGCCATGTTCCATAGTGCTCTGGTCTAAAGCCATGTCCCATAGTGCTCTGGTCTAAAGCCATGTCCCATAGTGCTCTGGTTTAAAGTCATGTTCCACAGGGCTCTGGTCTAAAGTCATGTCTCACAGGGCTCTGGTCTAAAGTCATGTCCCATAGTGCTCTGGTCTAAAGCCATGTCCCATAGTGCTCTGGTCTAAAGTCATGTCTCACAGGGCTCTGGTCTAAAGTCATGTCTCACAGGGCTCTGGTCTAAAGTCATGTCTCACAGGGCTCTGGTCTAAAGTCATGTCCCATAGTGCTCTGGTCTAAAGCCATGTCCCACAGGGCTCTGGTCTAAAGTCATGTCCCATAGTGCTCTGGTCTAAAGCCATGTCCCATAGTGCTCTGGTCTAAAGCCATGTCCCACAGGGCTCTGGTCTAAAGTCATGTCTCACAGGGCTCTGGTCTAAAGTAGTACACTATAGGCTCTGGTCTAAAGTAGTTCACTATAGGCTCTGGTCTAAAGTAGTGCACTATAGGCTCTGGTCTAAAGTAGTGCACTATAGGCCCTGGTCTAAAGTAGTACACTATAGGCCCTGGTCTAAAGTAGTTCACTATAGGCCCTGGTCTAAAGTAGTGCACTATAGGCCCTGGTCTAAAGTAGTACACTATAGGCCCTGGTTTAAAGTAGTTCACTATAGGCCCTGGTCTAAAGTAGTACACTATAGGCCCTGGTCTAAAGTAGTAGACTATAGGCCCTGGTCTAAAGTAGTACACTATAGGCCCTGGACTAAAGTAGTTCACTATAGGCCCTGGTCTAAAGTAGTACACTATAGGCCCTGGTCTAAAGTAATACACTATACTATACGTTCGGAAATTAGGTGGATAAACCCATAATCACCTCTTGAAGGATCTATTCATAGATGATATGAAAGTGATGTTCTATACAACCTGTCCTCCTGGTGGTAATACGTTTTATGTACTTATATGCTAAACAGGTTCAGTAATTATGTTAATGGTGTTGGTCTCAACGGGTTTCATATTTCAACTTTTCACTTCGTAAGATGTTTTCATCATCACAGGTCAGTCAGCCCTATAGGACGGTGTCTTTATCATCACAGGTCAGTTAGCCCTATAGGACGGTGTCTTTATCATCACAGGTCAGTCAGCCCTATAGGACGGTGTCTTTAACATCACAGGTCAGTTAGCCCTATAGGACGGTGTCTTTATCATCACAGGTCAGTCAGCCCTATAGGACGGTGTCTTTATCATCACAGGTCAGTCAGCCCTATAGGACGGTGTCTTTAACATCACAGGTCAGTAAGCCCTATAGGACGGTGTCTTTAACATCACAGGTCAGTTAGCCCTATAGGACGGTGTCTTTAACATCACAGGTCAGTCAGCCCTATAGGACGGTGTCTTTATCATCACAGGTCAGTCAGCCCTATAGGACGGTGTCTTTAACATCACAGGTCAGTCAGCCCTATAGGACGGTGTCTTTAACATCACAGGTCAGTCAGCCCTATAGGACTGTGTCTTTATCATCACAGGTCAGTCAGCCCTATAGGACGGTGTCTTTAACATCACAGGTCAGTCAGCCCTATAGGACGGTGTCTTTAACATCACAGGTCAGTCAGCCCTATAGGACGGTGTCTTTAACATCACAGGTCAGTCAGCCCTATAGGACGGTGTCTTTAACATCACAGGTCAGTCAGCCCTATAGGACGGTGTCTTTAACATCACAGGTCAGTCAGCCCTATAGGACGGTGTCTTTATCACAGGTCAGTCAGCCCTATAGGACGGTGTCTTTATCATCACAGGTCAGTCAGCCCTATAGGACGGTGTCTTTATCACAGGTCAGTCAGCCCTATAGGACGGTGTCTTTAACATCACAGGTCAGTTAGCCCTATAGGACGGTGTCTTTAACATCACAGGTCAGTCAGCCCTATAGGACGGTGTCTTTAACATCACAGGTCAGTTAGCCCTATAGGACGGTGTCTTTAACATCACAGGTCAGTCAGCCCTATAGGACGGTGTCTTTATCATCACAGGTCAGTCAGCCCTATAGGACGGTGTCTTTAACATCACAGGTCAGTCAGCCCTATAGGACGGTGTCTTTAACATCACAGGTCAGTCAGCCCTATAGGACGGTGTCTTTAACATCACAGGTCAGTTAGCCCTATAGGACGGTGTCTTTATCATCACAGGTCAGTCAGCCCTATAGGACGGTGTCTTTAATATCACAGGTCAGTCAGCCCTATAGGACGGTGTCTTTAACATCACAGGTCAGTCAGCCCTATAGGACGGTGTCTTTAACATCACAGGTCAGTTAGCCCTATAGGACGGTGTCTTTATCATCACAGGTCAGTCAGCCCTATAGGACGGTGTCTTTAACATCACAGGTCAGTCAGCCCTATAGGACGGTGTCTTTATCATCACAGGTCAGTCAGCCCTATAGGACGGTGTCTTTATCATCATAGGTCAGTTAGCCCTATAGGACAGTGTCTTTATCATCACAGGTCAGTCAGCCCTATAGGACGGTGTCTTTAACATCACAGGTCAGTCAGCCCTATAGGACGGTGTCTTTATCATCACAGGTCAGTCAGCCCTATAGGACGGTGTCTTTAACATCACAGGTCAGTCAGCCCTATAGGACGGTGTCTTTAACATCACAGGTCAGTCAGCCCTATAGGACGGTGTCTTTAACATCACAGGTCAGTCAGCCCTATAGGACGGTGTCTTTATCATCACAGGTCAGTCAGCCCTATAGGACTGACTATAGCTAGCTACATAGCCGTCTTTGTATCAAAGATAATTGTGTAGTTTAGAGTAATTATCGAGGTTAGCTAGCCAGCTATTTTCGTCCTTCTAACGTAGTCAACACTGCTAGCTAGCCAGCTAGCCAACTTCTACCGAATAGCAGCACTGTAGAAACTATTACATTACAACGGAACGACTTGATTAGTGTAGTGTTAGCTAGCTACATAGTTGTCTTTGCTGTCTTTGTATCTAAGATAATTGTGTAGTTTAGAGTAATTATCGAGGTTAGCTAGCCAGCTATTTTCGTCCGCCGCGCCGCGCCACCGTTCTCCTACCTAGTCAACACTGCTAGCTAGCCAGCTAGCCAACTTCTACCGAATAGCAGCACTGTAGAAACTATTACATTACAACGGAACGACTTGATTAGTGTAGTGTTAGCTAGCTACATAGTTGTCTTTGCTGTCTTTGTATCTAAGATAATTGTGTAGTTTAGAGTAATTATCGAGGTTAGCTAGCCAGCTATTTTCGTCCGCCGCGCCGCGCCACCGTTCTCCTACTAAGTCAACAACTGCTAGCTAGCTAGTCAACTTCTACCGACTAGCAGCACTGTAGAAACTAATACATTACAACGGAACGATTTGATTAGTGTAGTGTTAGCTAGCTACATAGTTGTCTTTGCTGTCTTTGTATCTAAGATAATTGTGTAGTTTAGAGTAATTATCGAGGTTATCGAGGTTACCTAGCCAGTTATCGAGGTTACCTAGCCAGCTACACTTTCAAACAAAGTCAACAACGCAGCCACTGCTAGCTAGCCTACTTCACCAGCCAGCAGTACTGTATCATTTTAATAATTTTAGTCAATAAGATTTTTGCAACGTAAGCTTAACTTTCTGAACATTCGAGACGTGTAGTCCACTTGTCATTCCAATCTCCTTTGCATTAGCGTAGCCTCTTCTGTAGCCTGTCAACTATGTGTCTGTCTATCCCTGTTCTCTCCTCTCTGCACAGACCATACAAACGCTTCACACCGCGTGGCCGCTGCCACTCTAACCTGGTGGTCCCAGCGCGCACGACCCACGTGGAGTTCCAGGTCTCCGGCAGCCTCTGGAACTGCCGATCTGCGGCCAACAAGGCAGAGTTAATCTCAGCCTATGCTTCCCTCCAGTCCCTCGACTTCTTGGCACTGACGGAAACATGGATTACCACAGATAACACTGCTACTCCTACTGCTCTCTCCTCGTCTGCCCACGTGTTCTCGCACACCCCGAGAGCTTCTGGTCAGCGGGGTGGTGGCACTGGGATCCTCATCTCTCCCAAGTGGACATTCTCTCTTTCTCCCCTGACCCAACTGTCTATCGCCTCCTTTGAATTCCATGCTGTCACAGTTACCAGCCCTTTCAAGCTTAACATCCTTATCATTTATCGCCCTCCAGGTTCCCTTGGAGAGTTCATCAATGAGCTTGACGCCTTGATAAGTTCCTTTCCTGAGGATGGCTCACCTCTCACAGTTCTGGGTGACTTTAACCTCCCCACGTCTACCTTTGACTCATTCCTCTCTGCCTCCTTCTTTCCACTCCTCTCCTCTTTTGACCTCACCCTCTCACCTTCCCCCCCTACTCACAAGGCAGGCAATACGCTTGACCTCATCTTTACTAGATGCTGTTCTTCCACTAATCTCATTGCAACTCCCCTCCAAGTCTCCGACCACTACCTTGTATCCTTTTCCCTCTCGCTCTCATCCAACACTTCCCACACTGCCCCTACTCGGATGGTATCGCGCCGTCCCAACCTTCGCTCTCTCTCCCCCGCTACTCTCTCCTCTTCCATCCTATCATCTCTTCCCTCTGCTCAAACCTTCTCCAACCTATCTCCTGATTCTGCCTCCTCAACCCTCCTCTCCTCCCTTTCTGCATCCTTTGACTCTCTATGTCCCCTATCCTCCAGGCCGGCTCGGTCCTCCCCTCCTGCTCCGTGGCTCGACGACTCATTGCGAGCTCACAGAACAGGGCTCCGGGCCGCCGAGCGGAAATGGAGGAAAACTCGCCTCCCTGCGGACCTGGCATCCTTTCACTCCCTCCTCTCTACATTTTCCTCTTCTGTCTCTGCTGCTAAAGCCACTTTCTACCACTCTAAATTCCAAGCATCTGCCTTTAACCCTAGGAAGCTCTTTGCCACCTTCTCCTCCCTCCTGAATCCTCCTCCCCCTCCCCCCCCCTCCTCCCTCTCTGCGGATGACTTCGTCAACCATTTTGAAAAGAAGGTCGACGACATCCGATCCTCGTTTGCTAAGTCAAACGACACCGCTGGTTCTGCTCACACTGCCCTACCCTGTGCTTTGACCTCTTTCTCCCCTCTCTCTCCAGCCGATCGCTGCAGCTGTACATAGTCCATCTGTAAACTTCCCACCCAATTTACCTACCTCACCCCCCATACTGCTTTTATTTATTTACTTTTCTGCTCTTTTGCACACCAGTATCTCTTCTTGCACATGATCATCTGATGATTTATCACTCCAGTGTTAATCTGCTAAATTGTAATTATTCGATTTATTGCCTACCTCATGCCTTTTGCACACATTGTATATAGATTCTCTTTTTTTTCTACCATGTTATTGACTTGTTTATTGTTTACTCCATGTGTAACTCTGTGTTGTCTGTTCACACTGCTATGCTTTATCTTGGCCAGGTCGCAGTTGCAAATGAGAACTTGTTCTCAACTAGCCTACCTGGTTAAATAAAGGTGAAATAAAAAATAAAAATGAAATCTCGCGTCTTGTGACAGCCGGCCGCCCAACAACCTGCCCGCTTGACCCTATCCCCTCCTCTCTTCTCCAGACCATTTCCGGAGACCTTCTCCCTTACCTCACCTCGCTCATCAACTCATCCTTGACCGCTGGCTACGTCCCTTCCGTCTTCAAGGGAGCGAGAGTTGCACCCCTTCTGAAAAAACCTACACTCGATCCCTCCGATGTCAACAACTACAGACCATTATCCCTTCTTTCTTTTCTCTCCAAAACTCTTGAACGTCCCGTCCTTGGCCAGCTCTCCTGCTATCTCTCTCAGAATGACCTTCTTGATCCAAATCAGTCAGGTTTCAAGACTAGTCATTCAACTGAGACTGCTCTTCTCTGTGTCACGGAGGCGCTCCGCACTGCTAAAGCTAACGCTCTCTCCTCTGCTCTCATCCTTCTAGACCTATCGGCTGCCTTTGATACTGTGAACCATCAGATCCTCCTCTCCACCCTCTCCGAGTTGGGCATCTCCGGCGCGGCCCACGCTTGGATTGCGTCCTACCTGACAGGTCGCTCCTACCAGGTGGCGTGGCGAGAATCTGTCTCCGCACCACGTGCTCTCACCACTGGTGTCCCCCAGGGCTCTGTTCTAGGCCCTCTCCTATTCTCGCTATACACCAAGTCACTTGGCTCTGTCATATCCTCACATGGTCTCTCCTATCATTGCTATGCAGACGACACACAATTAATCTTCTCCTTTCCCCCTTCTGATAACCAGGTGGCGAATCGCATCTCTGCATGTCTGGCAGACATATCAGTGTGGATGACGGATCACCACCTCAAGCTGAACCTCGGCAAGACGGAGCTGCTCTTCCTCCCGGGGAAGGACTGCCCGTTCCATGATCTCGACATCACGGTTGACAACTCCATTGTGTCCTCCTCCCAGAGCGCTAAGAACCTTGGCGTGATCCTGGACAACACCCTGTCGTTCTCAACTAACATCAAGGCGGTGACCCGTTCCTGTAGGTTCATGCTCTACAACATTCGCAGAGTACGACCCTGCCTCACACAGGAAGCGGCGCAGGTCCTAATCCAGGCACTTGTCATCTCCCGTCTGGATTACTGCAACTCGCTGTTGGCTGGGCTCCCTGCCTGTGCCATTAAACCCCTACAACTCATCCAGAACGCCGCAGCCCGTCTGGTGTTCAACCTTCCCAAGTTCTCTCACGTCACCCCGCTCCTCCACTCTCTCCACTGGCTTCCAGTTGAAGCTCGCATCCGCTACAAGACCATGGTGCTTGCCTACGGAGCTGTGAGGGGAACGGCACCTCAGTACCTTCAGGCTCTGATCAGGCCCTACACCCAAACAAGGGCACTGCGTTCATCCACCTCTGGCCTGCTCGCCTCCCTACCTCTGAGGAAGTACAGTTCCCGCTCAGCCCAGTCAAAACTGTTCGCTGCTCTGGCACCCCAATGGTGGAACAAACTCCCTCACGACGCTAGGTCAGCGGAGTCAATCACCACCTTCCGGAGACACCTGAAACCCCACCTCTTTAAGGAATACCTAGGATAGGATAAAGTAATCCTTCTAACCCTCCCCCCCCTTAAAAGAGTTAGATGCACTATTGTAAAGTGGTTGCTCCACTGGATATCATAAGGTGAATGCACCAATTTGTAAGTCGCTCTGGATAAGAGCGTCTGCTAAATGACTTAAATGTAAAATGTAAATGTAGGACGGTGTCTTTATCATCACAGGTCAGTTAGCCCTATAGGACGGTGTCTTTATCATCACAGGTCAGTCAGCCCTATAGGACGGTGTCTTTATCATCACAGGTCAGTCAGCCCTATAGGACGGTGTCTTTATCATCACAGGTCAGTCAGCCCTATAGGACGGTGTCTTTAACATCACAGGTCAGTTAGCCCTATAGGACGGTGTCTTTATCATCACAGGTCAGTTAGCCCTATAGGACGGTGTCTTTATCATCACAGGTCAGTTAGCCCTATAGGACGGTGTCTTTATCATCACAGGTCAGTCAGCCCTATAGGACGGTGTCTTTAACATCACAGGTCAGTCAGCCCTATAGGACAGTGTCTTTATCATCACAGGTCAGTCAGCCCTATAGGACGGTGTCTTTATCATCACAGGTCAGTCAGCCCTATAGGACGGTGTCTTTAACATCACAGGTCAGTCAGCCCTATAGGACAGTGTCTTTAACATCACAGGTCAGTCAGCCCTATAGGACGGTGTCTTTAACATCACAGGTCAGTCAGCCCTATAGGACGGTGTCTTTATCATCACAGGTCAGTCAGCCCTATAGGACGGTGTCTTCAACATCACAGGTCAGTCAGCCCTATAGGACGGTGTCTTTATCATCACAGGTCAGTCAGCCCTATAGGACGGTGTCTTTAACATCACAGGTCAGTCAGCCCTATAGGACGGTGTCTTTATCATCACAGGTCAGTCAGCCCTATAGGACGGTGTCTTTAACATCACAGGTCAGTCAGCCCTATAGGACGGTGTCTTTAACATCACAGGTCAGTCAGCCCTATAGGACGGTGTCTTTATCACAGGTCAGTCAGCCCTATAGGACGGTGTCTTTATCATCACAGGTCAGTTAGCCCTATAGGACGGTGTCTTTAACATCACAGGTCAGTCAGCCCTATAGGACGGTGTCTTTAACATCACAGGTCAGTCAGCCCTATAGGACGGTGTCTTTATCACAGGTCAGTCAGCCCTATAGGACGGTGTCTTTATCACAGGTCAGTCAGCCCTATAGGACGGTGTCTTTAACATCACAGGTCAGTCAGCCCTATAGGACGGTGTCTTTAACATCACAGGTCAGTCAGCCCTATAGGACAGTGTCTTCATCATCACAGGTCAGTTATAGGATGGTGTCTTTAACATCACAGGTCAGTCAGCCCTATAGGACGGTGTCTTTAACATCACAGGTCAATCAGCCCTATAGGACGGTGTCTTTAACATCACAGGTCAATCAGCCCTATAGGACGGTGTCTTTAACATCACAGGTCAGTCAGCCCTATAGGACGGTGTCTTTAACATCACAGGTCAGTCAGCCCTATAGGACTGTGTCTTTATCATCACAGGTCAGTTATAGGATGGTGTCTTTAACATCACAGGTCAGTCAGCCCTATAGGACGGTGTCTTTAACATCACAGGTCAGTCAGCCCTATAGGACTGTGTCTTTATCATCAGTCCTTCCTGTAGCAAAGCAGCCCCACATCAGGATGCTGCCACCCCGTGCTTCATGTTTGGGATGGTGGTCTTCGGCTTGCAAGCCTCCCTCTTCTTCTTCCAAACATAACGATGGTCATTTTGGCAAAACAGTTATATTTTTGTTTCATCAGACCAGAAAACATTTCTCTAAAAAGTACGATCTTTGTCCCCATGTGCAGTTGCAAACCATGGTCTGTCTTTTTTATGGCGGTTTTGGAGCAGTGGCTTCTTCCTTGCTGAGCGGCCTTTCAGGTTATGTCAATATAGGACCCGTTTTACTGTGGATACAGATACTTTTGTACCTGTTTCCTCCAGCATCTTCACAAGGTCCTTTGCTGCTGTTCTGGGATTGATTTGAACTTTTCGCACCAAAGTACGTTCATCTCTAGGAGACAGAATGTGTCTCCTTCCTGAGCGGTATGACGGCTGCGTGGTCCCATGGTGTTTATACTTGCATACTATTGTTTGTACAGATGAATGTGGTACCTTCAGGTGTTTGGAAATTGCTCCCAAGGATGAACCAGACTTGTGAAGGTCTACAATTTATTTTCTGAGGTCTTGGCTGATTTCTTTTGATTTTCCCATGATGTCAAGCAAAGAGACACTGAGTTTGAAGGTAGGCCTTGAAATACATCCACAGGTACACCTCCAATTGACTCAATTTATGTCAATTAGCCTATCAGAAGCTTCTAAAGTCATGACATCATTTTTCTGGAATTTTCCAAGCTGTTTAAAGGCACAGTCAACTTAGTGTATGTAAACTTCTGACACACTGGAATTGTGATACAGTGAATTATAAGTGAAATAATCTGTCTGTAAACAATTGTTGGAAAAATGACTTGTGTCATGCACAAAGTAGATATCCTAACCGACTTGCCAAAACTATAGTTTGTTAATAACAAGGAATTTGTGGAGTGGTTGAAAAATTTGTTTTTATGACTCCAACCTAAGTGTATGTTAACTTCCGACTTCAACTGTAATTCTACAATGGAGGTCGGTAGCGAGAAATTAAAAAAGGTTTTTCTGAGAAACACAGTGACGTACATTGCCACAGTGTGCTTGCGTGTCAAAACGTTGTCAGACTGATATGGGCTGTACACTGTGGGATAAACATTCACCTCATGTTTGTTCTGTAGTATCAGAAAGGTAGAAATGTTTAAGCAGTAAATGCAATGGCCGTTCATATCGTAAGTCTCACAAATCCCGGTCATGAAACGCTTGACAACAAAATACTTGTGATTTGGTAACTGAGAGTATCTGATTGATGATTTATCTTCTTACGGGTAACCTAACAGTAAGTCATGTGTCGTAATGGATGGTCAGCATCACCTGACCATGTTTCACCTAACAGTAAGTCATGTGTCGTAAGGGATGGTCAGCATCACCTGACCATGTTTCACCTAACAGTAAGTCATGTGTCGTAAGGGATGGTCAGCATCACCTGACCATGTTTCACCTAACAGTAAGTCATGTGTCGTATGGGATGGTCAGCATCACCTGACCATGTTTCACCTAACAGTAAGTCATGTGTCGTAAGGGATGGTCAGCGTCACCTGACCATGTTTCACCTAACAGTAAGTCATGTGTCGTAAGGGATGGTCAGCGTCACCTGACCATGTTTCACCTAACAGTAAGTCATGTGTCGTAATGGATGGTCAGCATCACCTGACCATGTTTCACCTAACAGTAAGTCATGTGTCGTAAGGGATGGTCAGCATCACCTGACCATGTTTCACCTAACAGTAAGTCATGTGTCGTAAGGGATGGTCAGCATCACCTGACCATGTTTCACCTAACAGTAAGTCATGTGTCGTAATGGATGGTCAGCATCACCTGACCATGTTTCACCTAACAGTAAGTCATGTGTCGTAATGGATGGTCAGCATCACCTGACCATGTTTCACCTAACAGTAAGTCATGTGTCGTAATGGATGGTCAGCATCACCTGACCATGTTTCACCTAACAGTAAGTCATGTGTCGTAAGGGATGGTCAGCATCACCTGACCATGTTTCACCTAACAGTAAGTCATGTGTCGTAATGGATGTCGGGTACTCGGTCAGATACAGCATCACCTGACCATGTTTCAACTTTCATGTATGGAAAGGTGTTGATGACGGAAACCTTTCATCATAATTCGTCAGTTAGCAAACTGAACGAAGAAGACTAATAGAGTTAGAAGTTGGAAGTAGAATAGTTTTCCTCTGTTTTCCAGTGTAGTGAGGAGAGGGTACAGGCTTCAGCTTCGGGTCCTGGAGCAGTGGCCTTTCATTTTGAGGAGAGTTATTGGATTTGAGACGCATAACAAATAACACTCGAATTCGAAGACAGGGAGCGTTTAAGTCTTATATATTTGGGTCTCAAGGGTAGCATGGGGTCAGGAGACTGGAAACAGGAAACTGGAGTCAAAAGCAGCAGTACTAAACGGTTGTTGAGGAGAACTAACCCAAAACCCAAAACTTACAAATCTCTGAAACATGAGAAATACAAGCAAAATCACAAAACAATTAAATGCGTTTGGTCTGTACAATGGTTTCTAATGGTCTTTCTAAATATTTCTAATGGATTTGGGATGTGTAAGGGATTCTGCTCACACTTGGCACCTATTTATGTAATGTCTGTAAGGGAAACATCCTATTGGTAAGGATGTATTATACTATGGAATTAGTGAATTTGGTTCACGTTAATGAGTGTAAAGTTCATACAGCTTAATTTAATGTTAATGAGGGTAAAGTTAATATAGCTTAATGTTAATTCTGTGAGGACAGAAGCTGGGAGATGAGAAGCAAGTACATGGAGTGAACATTTAATAAATAACCGACAAGAAACAAACAAGGACAGCGTCTGGACAGGGTAAACATAATGACAATCATGCTGACACGGGGATCAAACCGAGGACCAGACAGATATAGGAGGGGGCGGTATGCAAATTGAGTGGGTCTAGGGTGTCTGGGATATACCTTCGATCTTCAGCACCCTCTTGTCTCCTGCTGTTTGCTCATTCAGACTGTAGGTCCTCTCCTACAGTACCTCATTCAGACTGTAGTTCCTCTCCTACAGTACCTCATTCAGACTGTAGCTCCTCTCCTACAGTACCTCATTGACTGTAGTCCCTCTCCTACAGTACCTCATTCAGACTGTAGTTCCTCTCCTACAGTACCTCATTCAGACTGTAGTTCCTCTCCTACAGTACCTCATTCAGACTGTAGTTCCTCTCCTACAGTACCTCATTCAGACTGTAGTCCCTCTCCTACAGTACCTCTCAGAGGTCCCAGATCACACCCTATTCCCTGTGTAGTGCACTACAGAACCCTATGGGCCCTGATCAAAAGTAGTACACTAATTAGGGAAAGTGACCATTTGGAATTCAGCGTATACAGTAGCGTCTTAGCAGTACGACATTCATCACAAAGTAATAAAAAGGTAATTATGGAGCTCAATAAGGCTCAGGTATGAACAGGAATGAGCTGTGTCTTTATTCAACAACAGCTAGTATTGACTCAGACACAGGAACATAATGGGATTCCACCTACAGCATATCCATATCCACACGACTACAGTATCACATCTTAACGTTGGGACTCTGATCTTCGTGATCAACTTTAGGAGGGCAGGGTGCAAATTCATTATAGCTTTAATCAGGGATCAAACTGCCTACACGGTGCTGTATTGAAGGGTCAGTATAGACACGGTGCTGTATTGAAGGGGACAGTATAGACACGGTGCTGTATTGAAGGGGACAGTATAGACACGGTGCTGTTTTGAAGGGGACAGTATAGACACGGTGCTGTATTGAAGGGGACAGTATAGACACGGTGCTGTATTGAAGGGGACAGTATAGACACGGTGCTGTATTGAAGGGGACAGTATAGACACGGTGCTGTATTGAAGGGGACAGTATAGACACGGTGCTGTATTGAAGGGGACAGTATAGACACGGTGCTGTATTGAAGGGGACAGTATAGACATGGTGCTGTATTGAAGGGGACAGTATAGACATGGTGCTGTATTGAAGGGGACAGTATAGACACGGTGCTGTATTGAAGGGGACAGTATAGACATGGTGCTGTATTGAAGGGGACAGTATAGACACGGTGCTGTATTGAAGGGGACAGTATAGACATGGTGCTGTATTGAAGGGGACAGTATAGACATGGTGCTGTATTGAAGGGGACAGTATAGACACGGTGCTGTATTGAAGGGGACAGTATAGACACGGTGCTGTATTGAAGGGGACAGTATAGACATGGTGCTGTATTGAAGGGGACAGTATAGACACGGTGCTGTATTGAAGGGGACAGTATAGACATGGTGCTGTATTGAAGGGGACAGTATAGACATGGTGCTGTATTGAAGGGGACAGTATAGACACGGTGCTGTATTGAAGGGGACAGTATAGACATGGTGCTGTATTGAAGGGGACAGTATAGACACGGTGCTGTATTGAAGGGGACAGTAAAGAGGTAGCCTATTGTTTAAATGTACCTTGTGAAATATAATCCAGTCCAGCACCACTCACACTGCCTTGCTGCATACACCTTCACTATAGTCTGTCGTCTCTCATGGTTCTCTGAGGAGAAGCACTTACCAAGATAATGCAGAGGTGAAGCAACACAACAACACCACAGAAACACTTACCAAGATAATGCAGAGGTGAAGCAACACAACAACACCACAGAAACACTTACCAAGATAATGCAGAGGTGAAGCAACACAACACCACCACAGAAACACTTACCAAGATAATGCAGAGGTGAAGCAACACAACACCACCACAGAAACACTTACCAAGATAATGCAGAGGTGAAGCAACACAACACCACCACAGAAACACTTACCAAGTTAATGCAGAGGTGAAGCAACACAACACCACCACAGAAACACTTACCAAGATAATGCAGAGGTGAAGCAACACAACACCACCACAGAAACACTTACCAAGTTAATGCAGAGGTGAAGCAACACAACACCACCACAGAAACACTTACCAAGATAATGCAGAGGTGAAGCAACACAACACCACCACAGAAGCACTTACCAAGATAATGCAGAGGTGAAGCAACACAACACCACCACAGAAACACTTACCAAGATAATGCAGAGGTGAAGCAACACAACAACACCACAGAAACACTTACCAAGATAATGCAGAGGTGAAGCAACACAACACCACCACAGAAGCACTTACCAAGATAATGCAGAGGTGAAGCAACACAACACCACCACAGAAACACTTACCAAGATAATGCAGAGGTGAAGCAACACAACACCACCACAGAAACACTTACCAAGATAATGCAGAGGTGAAGCAACACAACACCACCACAGAAACACTTACCAAGATAATGCAGAGGTGAAGCAACACAACACCACCACAGAAACACTTACCAAGATAATGCAGAGGTGAAGCAACACAACAACACAACAACACCACAGAAACACTTACCAAGTTAATGCAGAGGTGAAGCAACACAACACCACCACAGAAACACTTACCAAGATAATGCAGAGGTGAAGCAACACAACACCACCACAGAAACACTTACCAAGATAATGCAGAGGTGAAGCAACACAACACCACCACAGAAACACTTACCAAGATAATGCAGAGGTGAAGCAACACAACACCACCACAGAAACACTTACCAAGATAATGCAGAGGTGAAGCAACACAACACCACCACAGAAACACTTACCAAGATAATGCAGAGGTGAAGCAACACAACACCACCACAGAAACACTTACCAAGATAATGCAGAGGTGAAGCAACACAACACCACCACAGAAACACTTACCAAGATAATGCAGAGGTGAAGCAACACAACAACACCACAGAAACACTTACCAAGATAATGCAGAGGTGAAGCAACACAACACCACCACAGAAACACTTACCAAGATAATGCAGAGGTGAAGCAACACAACACCACCACAGAAACACTTACCAAGATAATGCAGAGGTGAAGCAACACAACACCACCACAGAAACACTTACCAAGATAATGCAGAGGTGAAGCAACACAACACCACCACAGAAGCACTTACCAAGATAATGCAGAGGTGAAGCAACACAACAACACCACAGAAACACTTACCAAGATAATGCAGAGGTGAAGCAACACAACACCACCACAGAAACACTTACCAAGATAATGCAGAGGTGAAGCAACACAACACCACCACAGAAACACTTACCAAGATAATGCAGAGGTGAAGCAACACAACAACACCACAGAAACACTTACCAAGATAATGCAGAGGTGAAGCAACACAACAACACAACAACACCACAGAAACACTTACCAAGATAATGCAGAGGTGAAGCAACACAACACCACCACAGAAACACTTACCAAGATAATGCAGAGGTGAAGCAACACAACACCACAATCATATATCAATGCTGATGATGCAATCTACTAATTCTCCCCTACAAGCCACTTGAAACCACTTCATGTAACGTCCTGACCAGAGTGCTTATGTGTTTTGCTTGTTTAGTGTTGGTCAGGACGTGAGCTGGGTGGGCATTCTATGTTGTGTGTCTGTTTCTGTGTCCAGCCTAATATGGTTCTCAATCAGAGACAGCTGTCAATCGTTGTCCCTGATTGAGAATCATATATAGGTGTCTTGTTTTGTGTTGGGGATTGTGGGTGGTTGTTTCCTGTCTTTGTGTTTTGTCTGCACCAGCTAGGACTGTGACGGTTAGTTTGTTTTGTCATTTTGTATAGTGTCTTGTTTTGTGTTTATTAAATAATGGAAAATTACCACGCTGCACATTGGTCCTCAGATCCTTCTCGCCTCTCCTCGTCTGAGGAGGAGGACGACTTAGACTGCCGTTACACTTCAGGAGATAGCCCTATACAATCTACTAATTCTCCCCTACAAGCCACTTGAAACCACTTCAGGAGATAGCCTTATACAATCTACTAATACTCCTCTACCATCCACTTGAAACCACTTCAGGAGATAGCCCTATAAAGGCAGGATTCTGCCCTATAAAGGCAAGATTCCACAAGGCTCTAATATACATAATCACATCATCAACAGACTAATTCCAGAAAACACCTCAACACCTCCTTTTTCAACTTATACCTAGTAGATCTACTGGCATTAAAAATAACAATTATTGGAGATTGTGAGGAAAGAAAGACGGGATGTTTCAGGGTGGAGATTGTGAGGAAGGAAAGACGGGATGTTTCAGGGTGGAGATTGTGAGGAAGGAAAGACGGGATGTTTCAGGGTGGAGATTGTGAGGAAGGAAAGACAGGATGTTTCAGGGTGGAGATTGTGAGGAAGGAAAGACAGGATGTTTCAGGGTGGAGATTGTGAGGAAGGAAAGACGGGATGTTTCAGGGTGGAGATTGTGAGGAAGGAAAGACGGGATGTTTCAGGGTGGAGATTGTGAGGAAGGAAAGACGGGATGTTTCAGGGTGGAGATTGTGAGGAAGGAAAGACAGGATGTTTCAGGGTGGAGATTGTGAGGAAGGAAAGACAGGATGTTTCAGGGTGGAGATTGTGAGGAAAGAAAGACAGGATGTTTCAGGGTGGAGATTGTGAGGAAGGAAAGACAGGATGTTTCAGGGTGGAGATTGTGAGGAAAGAAAGACAGGATGTTTCGGGGTGGAGATTGTGAGGAAGGAAAGACGGGATGTTTCGGGGTGGAGATTGTGAGGAAGGAAAGACGGGATGTTTCGGGGTGGAGATTGTGAGGAAAGAAAGACGGGATGTTTCAGGGTGGAGATTGTGAGGAAGGAAAGACGGGATGTTTCAGGGTGGAGATTGTGAGGAAGGAAAGACAGGATGTTTCGGGGTGGAGATTGTGAGGAAGGAAAGACGGGATGTTTCAGGGTGGAGATTGTGAGGAAGGAAAGACAGGATGTTTCAGGGTGGAGATTGTGAGGAAGGAAAGACGGGATGTTTCGGGGTGGAGATTGTGAAGAAGGAAAGACGGGATGTTTCGGGGTGGAGATTGTGAAGAAGGAAAGACGGGATGTTTCAGGGTGGAGATTGTGAGGAAGGAAAGACAGGATGTTTCGGGGTGGAGATTGTGAGGAAAGAAAGACGGGATGTTTCGGGGTGGAGATTGTGAGGAAGGAAAGACGGGATGTTTCAGGGTGGAGATTGTGAGGAAGGAAAGACAGGATGTTTCAGGGTGGAGATTGTGAGGAAGGAAAGACAGGATGTTTCGGGGTGGAGATTGTGAGGAAGGAAAGACGGGATGTTTCAGGGTGGAGATTGTGAGGAAGGAAAGACAGGATGTTTCAGGGTGGAGATTGTGAGGAAGGAAAGACGGGATGTTTCGGGGTGGAGATTGTGAAGAAGGAAAGACGGGATGTTTCGGGGTGGAGATTGTGAAGAAGGAAAGAAGGGATGTTTCAGGGTGGAGATTGTGAGGAAGGAAAGACAGGATGTTTCGGGGTGGAGATTGTGAGGAAGGAAAGACGGGATGTTTCAGGGTGGAGATTGTGAGGAAGGAAAGACGGGATGTTTCAGGGTGGAGATTGTGAGGAAGGAAAGACAGGATGTTTCAGGGTGGAGATTGTGAGGAAGGAAAGACGGGATGTTTCGGGGTGGAGATTGTGAGGAAGGAAAGACGGGATGTTTCGGGGTGGAGATTGTGAGGAAAGAAAGACAGGATGTTTCGGGGTGGAGATTGTGAGGAAGGAAAGACGGGATGTTTCAGGGTGGAGATTGTGAGGAAGGAAAGACGGGATGTTTCAGGGTGGAGATTGTGAGGAAGGAAAGACGGGATGTTTCAGGGTGGAGATTGTGAGGAAGGAAAGACAGGATGTTTCAGGGTGGAGATTGTGAGGAAGGAAAGACGGGATGTTTCGGGGTGGAGATTGTGAGGAAGGAAAGACAGGATGTTTCGGGGTGGAGATTGTGAGGAAGGAAAGACAGGATGTTTCGGGGTGGAGATTGTGAGGAAGGAAAGACAGGATGTTTCGGGGTGGAGATTGTGAGGAAGGAAAGACGGGATGTTTCAGGGTGGAGATTGTGAGGAAGGAAAGACAGGATGTTTCAGGGTGGAGATTGTGAGGAAGGAAAGACGGGATGTTTCGGGGTGGAGATTGTGAAGAAGGAAAGACGGGATGTTTTGGGGTGGAGATTGTGAAGAAGGAAAGAAGGGATGTTTCAGGGTGGAGATTGTGAGGAAGGAAAGACAGGATGTTTCAGGGTGGAGATTGTGAGGAAGGAAAGACAGGATGTTTTGGGGTGGAGATTGTGAGGAAGGAAAGACAGGATGTTTCAGGGTGGAGATTGTGAGGAAGGAAAGACGGGATGTTTCGGGGTGGAGATTGTGAGGAAAGAAAGACGGGATGTTTCAGGGTGGAGATTGTGAGGAAGGAAAGACAGGATGTTTCAGGGTGGAGATTGTGAGGAAGGGAAGACAGGATGTTTCGGGGTGGAGATTGTGAGGAAGGAAAGACGGGATGTTTCGGGGTGGAGATTGTGAGGAAGGAAAGACGGGATGTTTCGGGGTGGAGATTGTGAGGAAAGAAAGACGGGATGTTTCAGGGTGGAGATTGTGAGGAAGGAAAGACGGGATGTTTCAGGGTGGAGATTGTGAGGAAGGAAAGACGGGATGTTTCAGGGTGGAGATTGTGAGGAAGGAAAGACGGGATGTTTCGGGGTGGAGATTGTGAGGAAAGAAAGACGGGATGTTTCGGGGTGGAGATTGTGAGGAAGGAAAGACGGGATGTTTCAGGGTGGAGATTGTGAGAAAGGAAAGACAGGATGTTTCAGGGTGGAGATTGTGAGGAAGGAAAGACGGGATGTTTCAGGGTGGAGATTGTGAGGAAGGAAAGACGGGATGTTTCGGGGTGGAGATTGTGAGGAAGGAAAGACGGGATGTTTCAGGGTGGAGATTGTGAGGAAGGAAAGACAGGATGTTTCAGGGTGGAGATTGTGAGGAAGGAAAGACAGGATGTTTCAGGGTGGAGATTGTGAGGAAAGAAAGACAGGATGTTTCAGGGTGGAGATTGTGAGGAAGGAAAGACAGGATGTTTCAGGGTGGAGATTGTGAGGAAAGAAAGACGGGATGTTTCGGGGTGGAGATTGTGAGGAAGGAAAGACGGGATGTTTCGGGGTGGAGATTGTGAGGAAGGAAAGACGGGATGTTTCGGGGTGGAGATTGTGAGGAAAGAAAGACGGGATGTTTCAGGGTGGAGATTGTGAGGAAGGAAAGACGGGATGTTTCAGGGTGGAGATTGTGAGGAAGGAAAGACAGGATGTTTCGGGGTGGAGATTGTGAGGAAGGAAAGACGGGATGTTTCAGGGTGGAGATTGTGAGGAAGGAAAGACGGGATGTTTCGGGGTGGAGATTGTGAAGAAGGAAAGACGGGATGTTTCGGGGTGGAGATTGTGAAGAAGGAAAGAAGGGATGTTTCAGGGTGGAGATTGTGAGGAAGGAAAGACAGGATGTTTCGGGGTGGAGATTGTGAGGAAAGAAAGACGGGATGTTTCGGGGTGGAGATTGTGAGGAAGGAAAGACGGGATGTTTCAGGGTGGAGATTGTGAGGAACGAAAGACAGGATGTTTCAGGGTGGAGATTGTGAGGAAGGAAAGACGGGATGTTTCAGGGTGGAGATTGTGAGGAAGGAAAGACGGGATGTTTCGGGGTGGAGATTGTGAGGAAAGAAAGACAGGATGTTTCGGGGTGGAGATTGTGAGGAAGGAAAGACGGGATGTTTCAGGGTGGAGATTGTGAGGAAGGAAAGACAGGATGTTTCAGGGTGGAGATTGTGAGGAAGGAAAGACGGGATGTTTCAGGGTGGAGATTGTGAGGAAGGAAAGACGGGATGTTTCGGGGTGGAGATTGTGAGGAAAGAAAGACAGGATGTTTCGGGGTGGAGATTGTGAGGAAGGAAAGACGGGATGTTTCAGGGTGGAGATTGTGAGGAAGGAAAGACGGGATGTTTCAGGGTGGAGATTGTGAGGAAGGAAAGACGGGATGTTTCAGGGTGGAGATTGTGAGGAAGGAAAGACAGGATGTTTCAGGGTGGAGATTGTGAGGAAGGAAAGACGGGATGTTTCGGGGTGGAGATTGTGAGGAAGGAAAGACAGGATGTTTCGGGGTGGAGATTGTGAGGAAGGAAAGACAGGATGTTTCGGGGTGGAGATTGTGAGGAAGGAAAGACAGGATGTTTCGGGGTGGAGATTGTGAGGAAGGAAAGACAGGATGTTTCGGGGTGGAGATTGTGAGGAAGGAAAGACGGGATGTTTCAGGGTGGAGATTGTGAGGAAGGAAAGACAGGATGTTTCAGGGTGGAGATTGTGAGGAAGGAAAGACAGGATGTTTCGGGGTGGAGATTGTGAAGAAGGAAAGACGGGATGTTTCGGGGTGGAGATTGTGAAGAAGGAAAGAAGGGATGTTTCGGGGTGGAGATTGTGAGGAAGGAAAGACAGGATGTTTCAGGGTGGAGATTGTGAGGAAGGAAAGACAGGATGTTTCGGGGTGGAGATTGTGAGGAAGGAAAGACAGGATGTTTCAGGGTGGAGATTGTGAGGAAGGAAAGACGGGATGTTTCGGGGTGGAGATTGTGAGGAAAGAAAGACGGGATGTTTCAGGGTGGAGATTGTGAGGAAGGAACACCAGGGATGTTTTGGGGTGAGGTGTTAGATCGCTGATATAGATGTCAATGTTTGCCGTGTTATGTCACCACACCTCTGTACAGAAATGTGTTTATTATTATTATTAGCCAGTCAGCGATATCAATCTGTTTGCTAGCCACCACAGTGGTCTGATATCAATCTGTTTGCTAGCCACCACAGTGGTCTGATATCAATCTGTTTGCTAGCCACCACAGTGGTCTGATATAAATCTGTTTGCTAGCCACCACAGTGGTCTGATATAAATCTGTTTGCTAGCCACCACAGTGGTCTGATATCAATCTGTTTGCTAGCCACCACAGTGGTCTGATATCAATCTATTTGCTAGCCACCACAGTGGTCTGATATCAATCTATTTGCTAGCCACCACAGTGGTCTGATATCAAACTGTTTGCTAGCCACCACAGTGGTCTGATATCAATCTATTTGCTAGCCACCACAGTGGTCTGATATCAATCTGTTTGCTATCCATCACAATGGTCTGATATCAATCTGTTTGCTATCCACCACAGTGGTCTGATATAAATCTGTTTGCTAGCCACCACAGTGGTCTGATATCAATCTATTTGCTAGCCACCACAGTGGTCTGATATCAATCTGTTTGCTAGCCACCACAGTGGTCTGATATCAATCTGTTTGCTAGCCACCACAGTGGTCTGATATCAATCTGTTTGCTAGCCACCACAGTGGTCTGATATCAATCTGTTTGCTAGCCACCACAGTGGTCTGATATCAATCTGTTTGCTAGCCACCACAGTGGTCTGATATCAATCTGTTTGCTAGCCACCACAGTGGTCTGATATCAATCTATTTGCTATCCACCACAGTGGTGTGATATCAATCTGTTTGCTAGCCACCACAGTGGTCTGATATAAATCTGTTTGCTATCCACCACAGTGGTCTGATATCAATCTGTTTGATAGCCACCACAGTGGTCTGATATCAATCTGTTTGATAGCCACCACAGTGGTCTGATATCAATCTGTTTGAAAGCCACCACAGTGGTCTGATATCAATCTGTTTGATAGCCACCACAGTGGTCTGATATCAATCTGTTTGATAGCCACCACAGTGGTCTGATATCAATCTGTTTGATAGCCACCACAGTGGTCTGATATCAATCTGTTTGATAGCCACCACAGTGGTCTGATATCAATCTGTTTGCTAGCCACCACAGTGGTCTGATATCAATCTGTTTGCTAGCCACCACAGTGGTCTGATATCAATCTGTTTGCTAGCCACCACAGTGGTCTGATATCAATCTGTTTGCTAGCCACCACAGTGGTCTGATATCAATCTATTTGCTATCCACCACAGTGGTCTGATATCAATCTGTTTGCTAGCCACCACAGTGGTCTGATATAAATCTGTTTGCTATCCACCACAGTGGTCTGATATCAATCTGTTTGATAGCCACCACAGTGGTCTGATATCAATCTGTTTGATAGCCACCACAGTGGTCTGATATCAATCTGTTTGATAGCCACCACAGTGGTCTGATATCAATCTGTTTGATAGCCACCACAGTGGTCTGATATCAATCTGTTTGATAGCCACCACAGTGGTCTGATATCAATCTGTTTGATAGCCACCACAGTGGTCTGATATCAATCTGTTTGCTAGCCACCACAGTGGTCTGATATCAATCTGTTTGCTAGCCACCACAGTGGTCTGATATCAATCTGTTTGCTAGCCACCACAGTGGTCTGATATCAATCTGTTTGCTAGCCACCACAGTGGTCTGATATCAATCTGTTTGCTAGCCACCACAGTGGTCTGATATCAATCTATTTGCTATCCACCACAGTGGTCTGATATCAATCTGTTTGCTAGCCACCACAGTGGTCTGATATAAATCTGTTTGCTATCCACCACAGTGGTCTGATATCAATCTGTTTGATAGCCACCACAGTGGTCTGATATCAATCTGTTTGATAGCCACCACAGTGGTCTGATATCAATCTGTTTGATAGCCACCACAGTGGTCTGATATCAATCTATTTGATAGCCACCACAGTGGTCTGATATCAATCTATTTGCTAGCCACCACAGTGGTCTGATATCAATCTATTTGCTAGCCACCACAGTGGTCTGATATCAATCTGTTTGCTAGCCACCACAGTGGTCTGATATCAATCTGTTTGCTAGCCACCACAGTGGTCTGATATCAATCTGTTTGCTAGCCACCACAGTGGTCTGATATCAATCTATTTGCTATCCACCACAGTGGTCTGATATCAATCTGTTTGCTAGCCACCACAGTGGTCTGATATAAATCTGTTTGCTATCCACCACAGTGGTCTGATATCAATCTGTTTGATAGCCACCACAGTGGTCTGATATCAATCTGTTTGATAGCCACCACAGTGGTCTGATATCAATCTGTTTGATAGCCACCACAGTGGTCTGATATCAATCTATTTGCTAGCCACCACAGTGGTCTGATATCAATCTATTTGCTAGCCACCACAGTGGTCTGATATCAATCTGTTTGATAGCCACCACAGTGGTCTGATATCAATCTATTTGACTTGCCTAGTTAAATAAAGGTTAAATAATAATAAATAAAATAAGACGTGTCTAGCCAAGGAGTCTGCTGTCGTTCGGAAAAGGATAAAAGGAGGTCAGCTGTTCCAAACTCGTATTGGCAAAATTCCAGAAACTCACGAAGAGAAAATCTATTGGCAAAATTCCAGAAACTCACGAAGAGAAAATCTATTGGCAAAATTCCAGAAACTCACGAAGAGAAAAAAAAAATCTGTTTGTAGGATGACTGATTTCTTGCTTATTACTCTCCTCATTCCTGGACTATTCCAACCAGGAGTACCTGGGAATGTTGGTTGCCGGAAATGTGCATTCCTAAATAAAGGTTTTAGAGACAGTTGTTCCTGACATTTCTGGGTTGTATTGTGAGCCCTAGCGTAACGTGTTGTAGGTCCCAAGGCCAGAGATAACAGTTGACAGGTATCACTGGGCTGTCAAGCCTAATGTCTGTCAGTAGAAGTCGTTTTAGGTTCATAACCAGGCCCAGACAGAATCCGTGCACCTACCTGACGCGCTATTCCCTCGGCCCCTCAGTCCAGTGCGCAAAATGATGCATTTGGTTCAGTAGTGCAACGAGAGGCAATGATTTAAAAGGAACTGCAACCCACATGTTATTGTGTTGCATTGTGATTAAACGTATTTATTTGATCAATTAACAACCATGAAAAACGTGAAAATAGATCAATAAAGAAATCGACTTCTGCACTTCTCTTTTCCTCCAATGGGATTTGAGAAGGGGGCAGGGAAAGGAGGATGTGAGGTGACAGACAGACAGTGGTGACAGACAGACAGTGGTGACAGACAGACAGTGGTGACAGACAGACAGTGGTGACAGACAGACAGTGGTGACAGTCTCTCGTCATATCAGATACGAGGTGACAGACAGACAGACAGTGGTGACAGTCTCTCGTCATATCAGATACGAGGTGACAGACAGACAGTGGTGACAGTCTCTCGTCATATCAGATACGAGGTGACAGACAGACAGACAGTGGTGACAGTCTCTCGTCATATCAGATACGAGGTGACAGACAGACAGTGGTGACAGTCTCTTGTCATTTTAGATGCGAGGTGACAGACAGGCAGACAGTGGTGACAGTCTCTCGTCATATCAGATACGAGGTGACAGACAGACAGTGGTGACAGTCTCTCATCATATCAGATACGAGGTGACAGACAGACAGACAGTGGTGACAGTCTCTCGTCATATCAGATACGAGGTGACAGACAGACAGTGGTGACAGTCTCTTGTCATTTTAGATGCGAGGTGACAGACAGACAGACAGTGGTGACAGTCTCTCGTCATATCAGATACGAGGTGACAGACAGACAGTGGTGACAGTCTCTCGTCATATCAGATACGAGGTGACAGACAGACAGTGGTGACAGTCTCTCGTCATATCAGATACGAGGTGACAGACAGACAGACAGTGGTGACAGTCTCTCGTCATATCAGATACGAGGTGACAGACAGACAGTGGTGACAGTCTCTCGTCATATCAGATACGAGGTGACAGACAGACAGACAGTGGTGACAGTCTCTCGTCATATCAGATGTGAGGTGACAGACAGACAGTGGTGACAGTCTCTTGTCATATCAGATGTGAGGTGACAGACAGACAGTGGTGACAGTCTCTCGTCATATCAGATGTGAGGTGACAGACAGACAGTGGTGACACTCTCTTGTCATATCAGATGCGAGGTGACAGACAGTGGTGACAGTCTCTCGTCATATCAGATGTGAGGTGACAGACAGACAGTGGTGACAGTCTCTTGTCATATCAGATGTGAGGTGACAGACAGTGGTGACAGTCTCTTGTCATATCAGATGCGAGGTGACAGACAGTGGTGACAGTCTCTTGTCATATCAGATGTGAGGTGACAGACAGTGGTGACAGTCTCTTGTCATATCAGATGTGAGGTGACAGACAGTGGTGACAGTCTCTTGTCATATCAGATGCGAGGTGACAGACAGTGGTGACAGTCTCGTGTCATATCAGATGCGAGGTGACAGACAGTGGTGACAGTCTCGTGTCATATCAGATGCGAGGTGACAGTCTCTCTATAAGGACCAACGCCGAAGAAGAGAAGCAGGTACGAGGAGTAGAACATTTAATATAGAACAGACATCAAACAGGACTGAGACAGCGTCAGAATCGGGTACGCAAAGACAAATAAACATGAATCCTGAAGCAGGGAACAGATCTTAGGAACAGACAGATATAGCGGAGGTAATGACACAGGTGATTGAGTCCAGGTGAGTCCAGTAATCGCTGATGCTCATGACGGGGGGGAAGGCAGGTGTACGTACTGATGGTGGCAGGAGTGCGTAATGCTGGGGAGCCTGGCGCCTTCGAGCGCCAGGGAGGGGGAGCGGGAGCAGGCGTGACGCTCTCCTCGTATCAGTCAGTGAAACAGAGGAGAAGACATTCCCGACCTCTCACCTCCAATATGAAAAAAAGGAAGAGTTTCCAAGTGATGTTTAGGAGGACAAGGATCTTGTTTTGTAAAAAGTGCCCTCTGTGTCGTCAAGACCCCAACCACATTGTCTCACCTGCCAAGGGGACTGGTAGATGAAGAAAATCCACCAGAGCATATTTTTTACCGGCCAAAATAATAAATTGCCTTTTTGTGTCACATATACATTCATTTCAGTACATGTCATTGAGATAATACGTTATTAGTTATTATGTTGAATACAAAAACTTAAAGAGGCCAGAGCAAAATTTGAAACAAAATAATTTTAATATATTGACCAACGGTTCATCAAATCAAATCAAGTTTATTTGTAGAGCACATTTAAAAACAACTGTAGTTGACCAAAAGTGCAACAATGCCAAACAGTGGGCATACAATGAAATAAACAAAACGTATCAGATACAATGAACAAGAGCAGATAGAAGTCGAAACAGGGCGACAACAACGGTAAGATACTATTATGAGAAGAGCAGAGGTCATAGAACTGGTGCTCACCTGATACAAAGGGGAAGCAGGTCTACAAATCCTTTACTTTGAGTAGAAATATCCTGATCAAATACAGGTAAATTAGAGACTTATCAGATGCTGGTTAATTTTGGCTGTGGCTAGATTTAATTTCCCAGCCTGAATATAACTGAAGAAGTCTTGAAAAACAAAATTATAGTGAAGTATTTGCTGTTAAAAATGCACTTAAGGATGAAAGGGTTTGTAAACCTTATCAGATGTTTAATCATTTTAATAAACTTAAACCTCCTCATCAGACTCGTCACTCTCTACCCCAATCACCCTCTTTGCACGGTCCATGAAGTCTGGCCTCCTGACAGAGTCCTGGTGCCACAGCGTCTCAGCTTTTATCGGATCATACTCCCTGATCTCTGGAGAGGACAGCTGGACCATAAGGAGATCTGACAGTGTATCAGACTTTAGGTTGGACCGCCAATCGGTTTTCACCTGTTTCATGGTGTTATAACCTCTTTCACATTCAGCTGTGGAGGCAGGGAAGGACAGGACCTGGTCAACCAATGCCAGCAAATCAGGGCAGGAATGCTGATGGCTCCTGTTGACACGGAACCAGGACATCTTCTGCAGGGACTGGGGCTCTTGGTACATCAGCACCTTCAGGACAGTTCACTGGTCAGGGATCCTTTCAACATGGATGCCAGAGGTCTTCTGGACAGTCCACTGGTCAGGGATCATTTCAACATGGATGCCAGAGGTCTTCAGGACAGTCCACTGGTAAGGGATCATTTCAACATGGATGCCAGAGGTATTCTGGACAGTCCACTGGTCAGGGATCATTTCAACATGGATGCCAGAGGTCTTCAGGACAGTCCACTGGTAAGGGATCATTTCAACATGGATGCCAGAGGTATTCTGGACAGTCCACTGGTCAGGGATCATTTCAACATGGATGCCAGAGGTCTTCAGGACAGTCCACTATAGTCCACTATAATACCGGACCACATCTGCTAAATATACTTGTTAAAACTATCTACAACACTAACAACAGTTTCACTTACTCACACATCCACTCCAAGTCAGAAAGTGGTCTCGCCTTCTTGCCAATGGCATGTACAGTCTTAACAGTATCTTCATCTTCGTGCTGGTCTGCTCTGACATTTCCATTAGCGCCGTCACAGAGGGTGTCAAGAGGAGAGGCTGCGATTGAGTCCGGGACACAGAGACACGCAGGCAATGTGACACTCGTTGTGTTCATGGTCACGAATGTTCTCCAGCTTCATCGGTTTATTTCTGATGACAAAATAAGTTGTTTCTGCTTTTATCTTCAGCATACTGGTGACACACATGAGCTCTACCAGCACCACATCCAGGATATCACCTACCTGAGCTCTACCAGCACCACATCCAGGATATCACCTACCTGAGCTCTACCAGCACCACATCCAGGATATCACCTACCTGAGCTCTACCAGCACCACATCCAGGATATCACCTACCTGAGCTCTACCAGCACCACATCCAGGATATCACCTACCTGAGCCCTACCAGCACCACATCCAGGATATCACCTACCTGAGCTCTACCAGCACCACATCCAGGATATCACCTACCTGAGCCCTACCAGCACCACATCCAGGATATCACCTACCTGAGCTCTACCAGCACCACACCCAGGATATCACCTACCTGAGCTTTACCAGCACCACATCCAGGATATCACCTACCTGAGCCCTACCAGCACCACATCCAGGATATCACCTACCTGAGCCCTACCAGCACCACATCCAGGATATCACCTACCTGAGCTCTACCAGCACCACATCCAGGATATCACCTACCTGAGCTCTACCAGCACCACATCCAGGATATCACCTACCTGAGCCCTACCAGCACCACATCCAGGATATCACCTACCTGAGCTCTACCAGCACCACATCCAGGATATCACCTACCTGAGCCCTACCAGCACCACATCCAGGATATCACCTACCTGAGCTCTACCAGCACCACATCCAGGATATCACCTACCTGAGCCCTACCAGCACCACATCCAGGATATCACCTACCTGAGCTCTACCAGCACCACATCCAGGATATCACCTACCTGAGCTCTACCAGCACCACATCCAGGATATCACCTACCTGAGCTCTACCAGCACCACATCCAGGATATCACCTACCTGAGCCCTACCAGCACCACATCCAGGATATCACCTACCTGAGCCCTACCAGCACCACATCCAGGATATCACCTACCTGAGCTCTACCAGCACCACACCCAGGATATCACCTACCTGAGCTTTACCAGCACCACATCCAGGATATCACCTACCTGAGCCCTACCAGCACCACATCCAGGATATCACCTACCTGAGCTCTACCAGCACCACATCCAGGATATCACCTACCTGAGCTTTACCAGCACCACATCCAGGATATCACCTACCTGAGCTCTACCAGCACCACATCCAGGATATCACCTACCTGAGCTCTACCAGCACCACATCCAGGATATCACCTACCTGAGCTCTACCTTTACAACAGTGTTCCAGGCAGTGAACTTCAATCAGGTTTGAGCCGTTGTATCAGATTCAGCCAGCTACATGAAAAAGGCCTTCGAGGAGATCTTGAAGGCTCATGTGACTTGCATCTCTTAAACTTTGCTTTAGAAGTCTTGCCTGAAGAGTTTGTGTTGAGAGGTATTTTTACCAGGCAGCTCAGAGCGTTCATGCTGGAAAATGACCTCACTACAGTAATGCCAGTCTACGCAGTACAGACCAGGCGGTGCTCGTGGGTCAGGGCTGCAGTACAGACCAGGTGGTGCTCGTGGGTCAGGGCTGCAGTACAGACCAGGCGGTGCTCGTGGGTCAGGGCTGCAGTACAGACCAGGTGGTGCTCGTGGGTAAGGGCTGCAGTACAGACCAGGCGGTGCTCGTGGGTCAGGGCTGCAGTACAGACCAGGCGGTGCTCGTGGGTCAGGGCTGCAGTACAGACCAGGCGGTGCTCGTGGGTCAGGGCTGCAGTACAGACCAGGCGGTGCTCGTGGGTCAGCACGGTGGAGTTGCTGGCAGACTACATGGATGTCCTCTCAGAGTTCCTAGACACCTTTGAACCACACGCCAAGTGTGTCCAGGAACTGAAGGAGCTGCTGGGAAACCCCTCCCTGAAGGCCCAGGCTGTGTTCATTGTTGAACATTTTGGAGCCAGTCTGGAGCCGGTCTGCAGTCAGTCTGCAGTCAGTCTGGAGTCGGTCTGGAGTCGGTCTGGAGTCGGTCTGGAGTCGGTCTGGAGCCGGTCTGGAGCCGGTCTGGAGTCGGTCTGGAGTCGGTCTGGAGCCGGTCTGGAGCCGGTCTGGAGCCGGTCTGGAGCCGGTCTGGAGTCGGTCTGGAGTCGGTCTGGAGTCGGTCTGGAGTCGGTCTGGAGCCAGTCTGCAGTCAGTCTGGAGTCAGTCTGGAGTTAGTCTGCAGCCAGTCTGGAGCCAGTCTGCAGTCAGTCTGGAGTCAGTCTGGAGTTGGTCTGCAGCCAGTCTGGAGCCGGTCTGGAGTCGGTCTGGAGTCGGTCTGGAGTCAGTCTGGAGTCAGTCTGGAGTCAGTCTGGAGTCAGTCTGCAGTCGGTCTGGAGTCGGTCTGGAGCCAGTCTGCAGTCAGTCTGGAGTCAGTCTGGAGTTAGTCTGCAGCCAGTCTGGAGCCAGTCTGCAGTCAGTCTGGAGTTAGTCTGCAGCCAGTCTGGAGCCAGTCTGCAGTCAGTCTGGAGTCAGTCTGGAGTTAGTCTGGAGCCAGTCTGGAGCCAGTCTGGAGTCAGTCTGGAGTCAGTCTGGAGTCCGTCTGGAGTCCGTCTGGAGTCCGTCTGGAGTCCGTCTGGAGCCGGTCTGGAGTCGGTCTGGAGTCAGTCTGGAGTCGGTCTGGAGTCGGTCTGGAGTCGGTCTGGAGTCAGTCTGGAGTCAGTCTGGAGTCAGTCTGGAGTCAGTCTGGAGTTAGTCTGCAGCCAGTCTGGAGCCAGTCTGCAGTCAGTCTGGAGTCAGTCTGGAGTTGGTCTGCAGCCAGTCTGGAGCCGGTCTGGAGCCGGTCTGGAGTCGGTCTGGAGTCGGTCTGGAGCCAGTCTGGAGTCAGTCTGGAGTCAGTCTGGAGTCAGTCTGCAGTCGGTCTGGAGTCGGTCTGGAGCCAGTCTGCAGTCAGTCTGGAGTCAGTCTGGAGTTAGTCTGCAGCCAGTCTGGAGCCAGTCTGCAGTCAGTCTGGAGTTAGTCTGCAGCCAGTCTGGAGCCAGTCTGCAGTCAGTCTGGAGTCAGTCTGGAGTTAGTCTGCAGCCAGTCTGGAGCCAGTCTGGAGCAGGTCTGGAGTCAGTCTGGAGTCAGTCTGGAGTCGGTCTGGAGTCGGTCTGGAGTCGGTCTGCAGTCCGTCTGGAGTCCGTCTGGAGTCCGTCTGGAGTCCGTCTGGAGTCCGTCTGGAGTCCGTCTGGAGCCGGTCTGGAGCCGGTCTGGAGCCGGTCTGGAGTCGGTCTGGAGCCGGTCTGGAGCCAGTCTGGAGTCAGTCTGGAGTCAGTCTGGAGTCAACCTGGAGTCAGTCTGGAGTTAGTCTGCAGCCAGTCTGCAGCCAGTCTGGAGCCGGTCTGGAGCCGGTCTGGAGTCGGTCTGGAGTCGGTCTGGAGTCGGTCTGGAGTCGGTCTGGAGTCGGTCTGGAGTCGGTCTGCAGTCGGTCTGGAGTCGGTCTGGAGTCGGTCTGGAGCCGGTCTGCAGTCAGTCTGGAGTCAGTCTGGAGTTAGTCTGCAGCCAGTCTGGAGCCAGTCTGCAGTCAGTCTGGAGTCAGTCTGGAGTTAGTCTGCAGCCAGTCTGGAGCCGGTCTGGAGCCGGTCTGGAGTCGGTCTGGAGCCGGTCTGGAGCCAGTCTGGAGTCAGTCTGGAGTCGGTCTGGAGTCGGTCTGGAGCCGGTCTGGAGCCAGTCTGGAGTCAGTCTGGAGTCAGTCTGGAGTCAGTCTGCAGTCGGTCTGGAGTCGGTCTGGAGCCAGTCTGCAGTCAGTCTGGAGTCAGTCTGGAGTTAGTCTGGAGCCAGTCTGGAGCAGGTCTGGAGTCAGTCTGGAGTCAGTCTGGAGTCGGTCTGGAGTCGGTCTGCAGTCCGTCTGGAGTCCGTCTGGAGTCCGTCTGGAGTCCGTCTGGAGTCCGTCTGGAGTCCGTCTGGAGCCGGTCTGGAGCCGGTCTGGAGCCGGTCTGGAGTCGGTCTGGAGCCAGTCTGGAGTCAGTCTGGAGTCAGTCTGGAGTCAGTCTGGAGTCAGTCTGGAGTTAGTCTGCAGCCAGTCTGCAGCCAGTCTGGAGCCGGTCTGGAGCCGGTCTGGAGTCGGTCTGGAGTCGGTCTGGAGTCAGTCTGGAGTCAGTCTGGAGTCGGTCTGGAGTCGGTCTGCAGTCGGTCTGGAGTCGGTCTGGAGTCGGTCTGGAGCCGGTCTGCAGTCAGTCTGGAGTCAGTCTGGAGTTAGTCTGCAGCCAGTCTGGAGCCAGTCTGCAGTCAGTCTGGAGTCAGTCTGGAGTTAGTCTGCAGCCAGTCTGGAGCCGGTCTGGAGCCGGTCTGGAGTCGGTCTGGAGCCGGTCTGGAGCCAGTCTGGAGTCAGTCTGGAGTCAGTCTGGAGTCGGTCTGGAGCCGGTCTGGAGCCAGTCTGGAGTCAGTCTGGAGTCAGTCTGGAGTCAGTCTGGAGTCAGTCTGCAGTCGGTCTGGAGTCGGTCTGGAGCCAGTCTGCAGTCAGTCTGGAGTCAGTCTGGAGTTAGTCTGCAGCCAGTCTGGAGCCAGTCTGCAGTCAGTCTGGAGTTAGTCTGCAGCCAGTCTGGAGCCAGTCTGCAGTCAGTCTGGAGTCAGTCTGTAGTTAGTCTGCAGCCAGTCTGGAGCCAGTCTGGAGCAGGTCTGGAGTCAGTCTGGAGTCAGTCTGGAGTCGGTCTGGAGTTAGTCTGCAGCCAATCTGGAGCCAGTCTGCAGTCAGTCTGGAGTCAGTCTGGAGTTAGTCTGCAGCCAGTCTGGAGCCAGTCTGGAGCCGGTCTGGAGTCGGTCTGGAGTCGGTCTGGAGCCGGTCTGGAGCCGGTCTGGAGTCGGTCTGGAGTCGGTGTGGAGTCGGTCTGGAGTCGGTCTGGAGTCGGTCTGGAGCCAGTCTGGAGTCAGTCTGGAGTTAGTCTGCAGCCAGTCTGGAGCCAGTCTGCAGTCAGTCTGGAGTCAGTCTGGAGTTAGTCTGCAGCCAGTCTGGAGCCGGTCTGGAGCCGGTCTGGAGTCGGTCTGGAGTCGGTCTGGAGCCAGTCTGGAGTCAGTCTGGAGTCAGTCTGGAGTCAGTCTGGAGTCGGTCTGGAGTCGGTCTGGAGTCGGTCTGCAGTCGGTCTGGAGTCAGTCTGGAGTCAGTCTGGAGTCAGTCTGGAGTCAGTCTGCAGTCAGTCTGCAGTCGGTCTGGAGTCGGTCTGGAGCCAGTCTGCAGTCAGTCTGGAGTCAGTCTGGAGTTAGTCTGCAGCCAGTCTGGAGCCAGTCTGCAGTCAGTCTGGAGTTAGTCTGCAGCCAGTCTGGAGCCAGTCTGCAGTCAGTCTGGAGTCAGTCTGTAGTTAGTCTGCAGCCAGTCTGGAGCCAGTCTGGAGCAGGTCTGGAGTCAGTCTGGAGTCAGTCTGGAGTCGGTCTGGAGTTAGTCTGCAGCCAATCTGGAGCCAGTCTGGAGTCAGTCTGGAGTCAGTCTGGAGTCAGTCTGGAGCCGGTCTGGAGCCGGTCTGGAGCCGGTCTGGAGTCGGTCTGGAGCCGGTCTGGAGCCGGTCTGGAGCCGGTCTGGAGTCGGTCTGGAGTCGGTCTGGAGCCGGTCTGGAGCCGGTCTGGAGCCGGTCTGCAGTCAGTCTGGAGCCGGTCTGCAGTCAGTCTGGAGTCAGTCTGGAGTTAGTCTGCAGTCAGTCTGGAGTCGGTCTGGAGTCGGTCTGGAGTCGGTCTGGAGTCGGTCTGGAGTCGGTCTGGAGTCAGTCTGGAGTCAGTCTGGAGTCAGTCTGGAGTCGGTCTGCAGTCGGTCTGCAGTCGGTCTGGAGTCGGTCTGGAGCCGGTCTGCAGTCGGTCTGGAGTCGGTCTGGAGTCGGTCTGGAGTCGGTCTGGAGTCGGTCTGGAGCCGGTCTGGAGCCGGTCTGGAGCCCGTCTGGAGTCCGTCTGGAGTCCGTCTGGAGTCCGTCTGGAGTCGGTCTGGAGTCGGTCTGGAGTCGGTCTGGAGTCGGTCTGCAGCAAGCTCTTTAGAGAGGCCCCCGATACTAGCTCTCTGGAGAGGCCCCCGATACTAGCTCTCTGGAGAGGCCCCCGATACTAGCTCTCTGGAGAGGCCCCCGATACTAGCTCTCTGGAGAGGCCCCCGATAGTAGCTCTCTGGAGAGGCCCCCGATACTAGCTCTCTGGAGAGGCCCCCGAGACTAGCTCTCTGGAGAGGCCCCCGAGACTAGCTCTCTGGAGAGGCCCCCGATACTAGCTCTCTAGGCCCCCGATACTAGCTCTCTGGAGAGGCCCCCGATACTAGCTCTCTGGAGAGGCCCCCGATACTAGCTCTTTGTGCCATTAAGTTGCAGGTTGTGATGGAGAGGCCCCCGATACTATCTCTCTGTGCCATTAAGTTGCAGGCTGTGATGGAGAGGCCCCCGAGACTAGCTCTCTGTAACTGTATTCATATTTTCGACCCAGCATGAGTGGAATGGTCCAGGAAAGAGAGGAAGGACTGTGTGCACATCCTCCCTAATTCGAGTGAAGTTTCTGAAGAGGAGTGGCACATGTACATGTCAACCGACCAAACTGATGCCAACGAGGTGCGAGCGGTGGACTGGCGTGCAGCAAGGCAAGACATTGCTTCTCTTTACTTGTGGCTCCCCAACCACATCGGTGGATGTTGAGAAACTCTTCTCACAGAACCAGAACCTGTTAACTCAGAACAGGAGAAGAAGAAGAACGTTAATGTGTTTTAAATCGCCAAGTTCAACGGCAACGCTGAAGAATGAACTCTCACACAACGCTCTTACTCCTCCACCTGCCCTGCTCTAAACATTGGACAGCACACCTCACTCTCTCTCTATCTCTCCCTCTCTCTCTCTGTCAGAATTATTGTAAGCCGTACTTACAACATACGCTTAGAGTGGATTACATATTGTATAGTATGACCTTGGAGGTCAGCCTTCTGAAGAACCCTGGGAGGTGAGCCTTCTGAAGAACCCTGGGAGGTGAGCCTTCTGAAGAACCCTGGGAGGTGAGCCTTCTGAAGAACCCTGGGAGGTGAGCCTTCTGAAGAACCCTGGGAGGTGAGCCTTCTGAAGAACCCTGGGAGGTGAGCCTTCTGAAGAACCCTGGGAGGTGAGCCTTCTGAAGAACCCTGGGAGGTCAGCCTTCTGAAGAACCCTCTGAGGTGAGCCTTCTGAAGAACCCTGGGAGGTCAGCCTTCTGAAGAACCCTGGGAGGTCAGCCTTCTGTAGAACCCTGGGAGGTCAGCCTTTTGAAGAACCCTGGGAGGTGAGCCTTCTGAAGAACCCTGGGAGGTGAGCCTTCTGTAGAACCCTGGGAGGTCAGCCTTCTGAAGAACCCTGGGAGGTGAGCCTTCTGAAGAACCCTGGGAGGTGAGCCTTCTGAAGAACCCTGGGAGGTCAGCCTTCTGAAGAACCCTCTGAGGTGAGCCTTCTGAAGAACCCTGGGAGGTGAGCCTTCTGAAGAACCCTGGGAGGTGAGCCTTCTGAAGAACCCTGGGAGGTCAGCCTTCTGAAGAACCCTGGGAGGTCAGCCTTCTGAAGAACCCTGGGAGGTGAGCTATCTGAAGAACCCTGGGAAGTGAGCCTCTTGAAGAACCCTGTGAGGTGAGCCTTCTGAAGAACCCTGGGAGGTCAGCCTTCTGAAGAACCCTGGGAGGTGAGCCTTCTGTAGAACCCTGGGAGGTGAGCCTTCTGAAGAACCCTGGGAGGTGAGCCTTCTGAAGAACCCTGGGAGGTGAGCCTTCTGAAGAACCCTGGGAGGTGAGCCTTCTGAAGAACCCTGGGAGGTGAGCCTTCTGAAGAACCCTCTGAGGGGAGCCTTCTGAAGAACCCTGGGAGGTGAGCCTTCTGAAGAACCCTGGGAGGTGAGCCTTCTGAAGAACCCTGGGAGGTGAGCCTTCTGAAGAACCCTGGGAGGTGAATGTTATAGGCAGAGATGTATTGTTTTGAACAGGTATTTAGGACTTTATGTTTTCCGTGTTACATTCCTGTCTGTCCTACACATCTCTAAGTTTATTTTGTTTATCTGAATCACACACGTGATTCAGGTGATTTAAATGCAGGCGTAAGTGCTCAGTCTATTACAATTAAATGATTGGATCTTAGATCATACATACAAAAACGTATGTTATTGATTTCCTGTTTAGGGTCTGAGTTGTATAGACTACATTCAGTTTAGGGTCTGAGTTGTATAGACTACAGTCAGTTTAGGGTCTGAGTTGTATAGACTACAGTCAGTTTAGGGTCTGAGTTGTATAGACCACAGTCAGTTTAGGGTCTGAGTTGTATAGACTACATTCAGTTTAGGGTCTGAGTTGTATAGACTACAGTCAGTTTAGGGTCTGAGTTGTATAGACTACAGTCAGTTTAGGGTCTGAGTTGTATAGACTACAGTCAGTTTAGGGTCTGAGTTGTATAGACTACAGTCAGTTTAGGGTCTGAGTTGTATAGACTACAGTCAGTTTAGGGTCTGAGTTGTATAGACTACAGTCAGTTTAGGGTCTGAGTTGTATAGACTACAGTCAGTTTAGGGTCTGAGTTGTATAGACTACATTCAGTTTAGGGTCTGAGTTGTATAGACTACAGTCAGTTTAGGGTCTGAGTTGTATAGACTACAGTCAGTTTAGGGTCTGAGTTGTATAGACTACAGTCAGTTTAGGGTCTGAGTTGTATAGACTACAGTCAGTTTAGGGTCTGAGTTGTATAGACTACAGTCAGTTTAGGGTCTGAGTTGTATAGACTACAGTCAGTTTAGGGTCTGAGTTGTATAGACTACAGTCAGTTTAGGGTCTGAGTTGTATAGACTACATTCATTCATTACTGTTTTTTCTCTAAATTTCATATATGAACATCCTCCAGGTAGAAATGAGCTGACTCTTCTCACAGCATCTCTCTCCCCCTCTGTATCTCTCTCCCCCGTCTCCCTCTCCCCCGTCTCCCTCTCCCCCCCCCATCTCTCCCTCCAAAAAGTATTCTGTTCATGACACTTTGTATGACACTATTTGTATTTATTAACTTACAGTTTACATGGATTGTACTGAAAGAAAAGTCCAATACGTGTCGTAAATGTAGAGTGGGAGTAGTGACCTGTATAAATCCCCTGCATGATGCACACACACAGCAGACCAGAGGTCAGAAAAAGCTTTCAGCAGAAGTACTGTAAAAAAACAAACAAAGATGCCATAGATTACGTCTGGGTCTAGTCACAACGTGTCTCTCACATCGAGCCCCAAATCTGAGCTTCTGTAAAAGTGCTCTCAGATCCTCGGATGAATGAAGGGCAGAAATATAAGACAATACATCTTTTTTTAAAATCAGGATCTTCAAAATAATCAATACTTTCACACAAAATGTGAAATCGAGAATGTATTCCTTACTTACACGTACGTGCTATTTCATTTTTTATTTTATTTTTGGGGGGATTTATATAAAACTATAATTAGATATTTAACACATTACTTAATAACATGGTCATAAAAGCTTGTCAAGACAGGGTTGATGTGCAGTCCCAACTGTCGTATACCACGTGGCAATTATACATGCAGTTCAATGAACTCAACTTCTTCGTGACATGAACATAATAATGCTTAGTTATTACAATGGCAGATTATTAATTAAGAAACGTAAATGAAAACCATTGAATGATCACAGCAGTAATCAGTCAAAACCGGCCAGTAGTCCTTTAGTCTTCCTGCTACAAACCCCTGTTGAGGAAGGCACTGTGGATGGTTGTGAATATCCCTTATAGGCAACTGTACCCACTGGTTTTGACTGACAGCTGGCTGACAAGGTCCTGCATCTTAAAACACAACTCTCTGGGATCCTGGTCTTGACAGAAGAATTTGTGGTTGCTGTGCAAAGCAACACTTCTATGTCCTCTCCATCCACACAAGACCGTCCAATGTCTGTGAAGAGTCTGTGTGTATCAAGACAGTCCAGTGGCTGTGAAGAGTCTGTGTGTATCAAGACAGTCCAGTGTCTGTGAAGAGTCTGTGTGTATCAAGACAGTCCAGTGTCTGTGAAGAGTCTGTGTGTATCAAGACAGTCCAATGTCTGTGAAGAGTCTGTGTGTATCAAGACAGTCCAATGTCTGTGAAGAGTCTGTGTGTATCAAGACAGTCCAATGTCTGTGAAGAGTCTGTGTGTATCAAGACAGTCCAATGTCTGTGAAGATCAAGACAGTCCAGTGTCTGTGAAGAGTCTGTGTGTATCAAGACAGTCCAGTGTCTGTGAAGAGTCTGTGTGTATCAAGACAGTCCAGTGTCTGTGAAGAGTCTGTGTGTATCAAGACAGTCCAATGTCTGTGAAGAGTCTGTGTGTATCAAGACAGTCCAATGTCTGTGAAGAGTCTGTGTGTATCAAGACAGTCCAATGTCTGTGAAGAGTCTGTGTGTATCAAGACAGTCCAATGTCTGTGAAGATCAAGACAGTCCAGTGTCTGTGAAGAGTCTGTGTGTATCAAGACCGTCCAGTGTCTGTGAAGAGTCTGTGTGTTTCAAGACCGTCCAATGTCTGTGAAGATCAAGACAGTCCAGTGTCTGTGAAGAGTCTGTGTGTATCAAGACCGTCCAGTGTCTGTGAAGAGTCTGTGTGTTTCAAGACCGTCCAGTGTCTGTGAAGAGTCTGTGTGTATCAAGACAGTCCAGTGTCTGTGAAGATCAAGACAGTCCAGTGTCTGTGAAGAGTCTGTGTGTATCTTCTTCTGATACCTAAAATACAGAAAGACGTTTCCTGACCAGGTTGTGTCTTCATTTTCAGTTCACTGCTTTAGGGAAAACTTGAGAGTTACTTTGGTGTTTACCCTTTAAAAGTCTTCTTGTTTATGTCTCTCACATTTGATCAGTCTTTCTTCTATGCCTGTTCCTAAAGTCCATGGCACCTCTCTCTCTCTGGTCTTAAAGTCTATGGCACCTCTCTCTCTCTGGTCTTAAAGTCTATGGCACCTCTCTCTCTGTTCTTAAAGTCTATGGCACCTCTCTCTCTCTCTGGTCTTAAAGTCTATGGCACCTCTCTCTCTCTGGTCTTAAAGTCTATGGCATCTCCCTCTCTGGTCTTAAAGTCTATGGCACCTCTCTCTCTGGTCTTAAAGTCTATGGCACCTCTCTCTCTCTGGTCTTAAAGTCTATGGCACCTCTCTCTCTCTGTTCTTAAAGTCCATGGCACCTCTCTGTCTCTGGTCTTAAAGTCTATGGCACCTCTCTCTCTCTGTTCTTAAAGTCCATGGCACCTCTCTGTCTCTGGTCTTAAAGTCTATGGCACCTCTCTCTCTCTGGTCTTAAAGTCTATGGCACCTCTCTCTCTCTGGTCTTAAAGTCTATGACACCTCTCTCTCTCTGGTCTTAAAGTCCATGACACCTCTCTCTCTCTCTGGTCTTAAAGTCTATGGCACCTCTCTCTCTCTGGTCTTAAAGTCTATGGCACCTCTCTCTCTCTGGTCTTAAAGTCTATGGCATCTCTCTGTCTCTGGTCTTAAAGTCTATGGCACCTCTCTCTCTCTGGTCTTAAAGTCTATGGCACCTCTCTCTCTCTGGTCTTAAAGTCTATGGCACCTCTCTCTCTCTGGTCTTAAAGTCCATGACACCTCTCTCTCTCTCTGGTCTTAAAGTCCATGGCACCTCTCTGTCTCTGGTCTTAAAGTCTATGGCACCTCTCTCTCTCTGGTCTTAAAGTCTATGGCACCTCTCTCTCTCTCTGGTCTTAAAGTCTATGACACCTCTCTCTCTCTGGTCTTAAAGTCATGGCACCTCTCTCTCTCTGGTCTTAAAGTCTATGGCACCTCTCTCTCTCTGGTCTTAAAGTCTATGGCACCTCTCTCTCTTTGTTCTTAAAGTCTATGGCACCTCTCTCTCTGGTCTTAAAGTCTATGGCACCTCTCTCTCTCTGGTCTTAAAGTCTATGGCACCTCTCTCTCTGGTCTTAAAGTCTATGGCACCTCTCTCTCTGGTCTTAAAGTTCATGGCACCTCTCTCTCTCTGGTCTTAAAGTCTATGGCACCTCTCTCTCTTTGTTCTTAAAGTCTATGGCACCTCTCTCTCTCTGGTCTTAAAGTCTATGGCACCTCTCTCTCTCTGGTCTTAAAGTCTATGGCACCTCTCTCTCTGTTCTTAAAGTCTATGGCACCTCTCTCTCTCTCTGGTCTTAAAGTCTATGGCACCTCTCTCTCTCTGGTCTTAAAGTCTATGGCATCTCCCTCTCTGGTCTTAAAGTCTATGGCACCTCTCTCTCTGGTCTTAAAGTCTATGGCACCTCTCTCTCTCTGGTCTTAAAGTCTATGGCACCTCTCTCTCTCTGTTCTTAAAGTCCATGGCACCTCTCTGTCTCTGGTCTTAAAGTCTATGGCACCTCTCTCTCTCTGTTCTTAAAGTCCATGGCACCTCTCTGTCTCTGGTCTTAAAGTCTATGGCACCTCTCTCTCTCTGGTCTTAAAGTCTATGGCACCTCTCTCTCTCTGGAGTCGGTCTGGAGTCGGTCTGGAGCCAGTCTGGAGTCAGTCTGGAGTCAGTCTGGAGTCAGTCTGGAGCCAGTCTGGAGTCAGTCTGGAGTCAGTCTGGAGTCAGTCTGGAGTCAGTCTGCAGTCGGTCTGGAGTCGGTCTGGAGCCAGTCTGCAGTCAGTCTGGAGTCAGTCTGGAGTTAGTCTGCAGCCAGTCTGGAGCCAGTCTGCAGTCAGTCTGGAGTTAGTCTGCAGCCAGTCTGGAGCCAGTCTGCAGTCAGTCTGGAGTCAGTCTGTAGTTAGTCTGCAGCCAGTCTGGAGCCAGTCTGGAGCAGGTCTGGAGTCAGTCTGGAGTCAGTCTGGAGTCGGTCTGGAGTTAGTCTGCAGCCAATCTGGAGCCAGTCTGCAGTCAGTCTGGAGTCAGTCTGGAGTTAGTCTGCAGCCAGTCTGGAGCCAGTCTGGAGCCGGTCTGGAGTCGGTCTGGAGTCGGTCTGGAGCCGGTCTGGAGCCGGTCTGGAGTCGGTCTGGAGTCAGTCTGGAGTCGGTCTGGAGCCGGTCTGCAGTCAGTCTGGAGCCGGTCTGCAGTCAGTCTGGAGTTAGTCTGCAGCCAGTCTGGAGCCAGTCTGCAGTCAGTCTGGAGTCAGTCTGGAGTTAGTCTGCAGCCAGTCTGGAGCCGGTCTGGAGCCGGTCTGGAGTCGGTCTGGAGTCGGTCTGGAGTCGGTCTGGAGTCGGTCTGGAGTCGGTCTGGAGTCGGTCTGGAGTCGGTCTGGAGCCGGTCTGCAGTCAGTCTGGAGCCGGTCTGCAGTCAGTCTGGAGTTAGTCTGCAGCCAGTCTGGAGCCAGTCTGCAGTCAGTCTGGAGTCAGTCTGGAGTTAGTCTGCAGCCAGTCTGGAGCCGGTCTGGAGCCGGTCTGGAGTCGGTCTGGAGTCGGTCTGGAGTCGGTCTGGAGTCGGTCTAGAGTCGGTCTGGAGTCGGTCTGGAGTCGGTCTGGAGTCGGTCTGGAGTCGGTCTGGAGTCGGTCTGGAGCCGGTCTGGAGCCGGTCTGGAGCCGGTCTGGAGCCGGTCTGGAGCCCGTCTGGAGTCCGTCTGGAGTCCGTCTGGAGTCCGTCTGGAGTCGGTCTGGAGTCCGTCTGGAGTCAGTCTGCAGCAAGCTCTTTAGAGAGGCCCCCGATACTAGCTCTCTGGAGAGGCCCCCGATACTAGCTCTCTGGAGAGGCCCCCGATACTAGCTCTCTGGAGAGGCCCCCGATACTAGCTCTCTGGAGAGGCCCCCGATAGTAGCTCTCTGGAGAGGCCCCCGATACTAGCTCTCTGGAGAGGCCCCCGAGACTAGCTCTCTGGAGAGGCCCCCGAGACTAGCTCTCTGGAGAGGCCCCCGAGACTAGCTCTCTGGAGAGGCCCCCGATACTAGCTCTCTGGAGAGGCCCCCGATACTAGCTCTCTGGAGAGGCCCCCGATACTAGCTCTTTGTGCCATTAAGTTGCAGGTTGTGATGGAGAGGCCCCCGATACTATCTCTCTGTGCCATTAAGTTGCAGGCTGTGATGGAGAGGCCCCCGAGACTAGCTCTCTGTAACTGTATTCATATTTCGACCCAGCA